>NC_067414.1:15641731-15889231 GCF_009764475.1 Pristis pectinata
AGCGACTAGTAAACCACTGAATTTAATAAAGTCTGATCTATTCCTAATTTGGTGGTCTGGAATTTTTGATTTCCTTGGATATGTTTTCAAACTCTAGTCATCTCCTTAATTTATTGTGATGTCAATGTGAGATAAATCAAACCTCTCTGAGTTTGATAAGGTGATGGAGAGTATAATCTATAAAATAAGATAAATCCTGAAAAATTTAATGGGCGAAAAAGGATGGAAATAGAAATGCATCAGCCAATGCAGTGCATTCAATAAAAGTTTTGGTTTATTTTTGAAAGCTGGTTAATTAGAATTAAATATTCCAGTCAAGAAGTTGCAAATTAATGGAAGAGGATAAATATTTCAAAGGGAAATATCTGTAACGCTAAAGGGAAGGAGCACAGTGCTGCACTAATTGGTAACTTTTCCAGAGAGACCACATTAGACAGTGGATCAAAGCCCTTCTTTCAGAGCTATATCCATCTAGGAAAATAATTATTATCCTTATGTCAAGGGATCTGGTCGTTGAGGTTTGTTCTTAAGGTCTACTCTCTCAAAAGCTCAGATTTTCTTTAAAAACACCCTTTTAATTGAAATTCTGAAGCATTAGGTTTAGCCCAGATGGTAGCACTCTTGCTGCTCATTCAGATTATTCCAGGGATTGGAACACAAAATCTTGGTTGGCTCTCTAATGAAGTGCTGCTCTATCAGAAGTGTTGCCATTTGGGTGAAGTGTTAAACTGAAGCACTGCCCACTCCCTCACATTAACATGGGTTCACCAGACTGATCCCTGAGACGGCAGGACTCGTGTAAATGAAAATGTTGTGCCTGTATTCATGAGAGTTGCAAGAATGAGAGGAGATCACATTGAAACGTACAAACCTCTGACAGGGCTGGACAGGCTGAATGCAGGAAGGATGTTTCCCTTGGTAACAGTCTCAGGACACAGTGTGAGTCTGAGATGAGGAGAAGTTTCCTCATTCAGAGGATGGTGAATCTATGGAATTCACTACCAAAGAGAACTACGGATACCTAGTCACTGAATATAGAACATAGAACATTACAGCAGGCCCTTCGGCCCACAATGTTGTGCCGACATTTTATCCTGCTCTAAGATCTATCTAACCCTTCCCTCCCACATAGACTTCCATTTCTCTATCATTCATGTGGCTATCTTAAATGTCCCTAATGTATCTGCCCCCACAACCTCTGCCAGCAGTGCGTTCGACACACCCACCACTCTGTGTAAAAAACTTACCTCTGACATCCTCCTTATACCTCCCTCCAATCACCTTAAAATTATGCCCCCTCGTGGTTAGCCATTTTTGCCCTGGGAAAAAGTCTCTGACTGTCCATTCGACCTATGCCTCTTATCATCTTGTACACCTCTATCAAGTCACCTCTCATCCTCCTTCTCTCCAAAGAGAAAAGCCCTAGCTCGCTCAACCTATCCTCATAAGACAATATATATGAGACAGATTTCTAAACAGAAAACCATGCAGGGTTATGGGGAGAGAAGGGGAATATGGTATTGAGATAAAGGATCAGCAATGATCTTACTGAATGGCAGAACAGGATTTGAAAGGCCAAATGCTTGTATTTGTCCATTTCTATTATTTTGAGGAACTATAGCAAATCTTTTTCCAATACCCTGACCAAAATTTATCCCTCAATCAAGGGCTGGGGTGTGACTCAGAGGGTAATTTGCACCTGATACCCTTGTCCTTCTCGGCGGTAGATGTTGCAAATTTGGGAGAAGAATTGTCGAAGAAACCTCAGCAAGATACTGGAGTCTATTTTTGATGGCTGAATGTAGTTAGGAATTCTCTACCCAGGAGGGCTAGTACAGGCTCAGTCATAGAGTATTGTCAGGACTGAAACCAATAGATTTCCTGATATTAGGAGAATCGAGAGATAAGGGACTAGTGCAAGAAAGTAGTGCTGAGGTAAAAGATCATCTGTGATCTTATTGCATGGTGGAGCGTGGCCTATTCCTGCTTCTATTTCTTATATTCTTATGACACCATTTTCTGCATCTATTGCTCCAAACTGGGAAAGGCCCATGTCTGAAGCAAGGGAGAAAGGCACCCACCCTGCCCGCTAACACCTTTGCCATCTCTTGTCCCTTGGTATTGGTATTGGCATTAGTTTATTATTGTCACTTGTACCGAGGTACAGTGAAAAACTTGTCTTGCATACCGATCGTACAGGTCAATGCATTACACAGTGCATTGAGGTAGTACAAAGTAAAACAATACAGAATGCAGAGTAAAGTGTCACAGCTACAGTGAAGTGCATTGCAGATAGACAATAAGGTGCAATTCCTGGGATGAGCGGGTTGTCCTGTCACTAAAGTAGCTAAAGAAATTAGGTCTATATTCTTTGGAGTTTAGAAGAGTGAGAGGTGATCTGATTGAGACATATTGGTATTGGTTTATTATTGTCACTTGTACCGAGGTCCAGTGAAAAAAATGTCTTGCATACTGATCATACAGATCAATTCATTACACAGTGCAGTTACATTGAGTTAGTACAGAGTGCAGTGATGTAGTACAGGTAAAAACAATAACAGTACAGAGTAAAGTGTCACAGCTACAGAGAAAGTGCAGTGCAATAAGGTGCAAGGTCACAACAAGGTAGATTGTGAGGTCAGAGTCCATCTCAATGTATAAGGGAACCGTATCACAGTGGGGTAGAAGCTGTCCTTAAGTCTGGTGATACGTGCCCTCAGGCTCTTGTATCTTCTACCCGATGGAAGAGGAGAGAAGAGAGGATGTCCCGGGTGGGTGGGGTCACAGGTGATTTGCTTCCTCTCCAGTTCTGTTGTTTCTGAGGTGTCTGGTAGCTACTGCAGGAGGTGCCTGGCAAGATGGGTGGGTGGATGGGCAGTGTGAGAGGCAAAGCATTCCCTCCGCCATTTTCCACATGCTTCCTGGCAAAGAGAATCAAGATCCAGGCGTCTCCTGTCCCAGCCGCCACTGCTAACATGTACACTCGGGTAGGTGATTCGACCCTGTCCATCCAGAACAAATGCCCTTTTCAGAATTAGAAACTGCCTTTTTTCAGTATATAAATAGACTAGCCTCTTAGTGGCACCAATGGAAACTTAAGCTCAAAAACCACTGCATCACTGCTTTGCCTCTGTAATGATAAGGCATATAAAACAAACAAAATTGACCTTCACAGTTTGCATGGGAGTAACTGATTAGGCGCCTATCTACAGAGACCGACTACTCAAAACATCTAGGAAAATTAATTCTTGCACTTGCTTTAAAGGCAGGAGCCACCTGGAGTGCTAATTTCAATACTCTTGGGATATTTAACCCTTGCACTGCTGAGTACTACAGTCAGCCGTGGGCCTGGTCACATCACCAGCAAAATCGGTGCTGCTTTGAAATTAGGAATGCAAATAATTAGAAGTGTAACACATATTCCTGTTGTCATGTTGCCATTGCAAGCAGGGAGACACCATCCACAACTAAGTGGAGCCTGACTCTTAGCCTTGCTCAGTACAACCAACAAAAACCGAACACCTCTTTGGAGCAACATAAGCAATTAAATTCAAGAAGCACGAGAGATTCTGTAGATGCTGAAATCTGGAGCAACACACTCAAAATGCTGGAGGAACTCAGCAGGTCAGGCAGCATCTATGGAGGGAAATAAACAGTCGACGTTTCGGGTCGAGAACCTTCATCAGGGGAAGAGGGCAGAACAACACCTTGGTAGTCTCCAACCTGACGGCCTCAACATCAATTTCTCTAGCTTGCAGTAACTCCACCCGTCTTCTCCTCCTCCTTATTTTTCCTCACTCCTGCCACCCCCCTTTGTCTTCCCTCATTCCTGTGGCCCCCTCACCCCTTCTCTTTCCCCTTCCCCCACCCACATGAGCTGCCCATTTATTCCCCACCTCCTTCCCTTTATTCCACGGTCCACTGCCCTCTCCTGTCCGATTCCTTCTTCTTCAGCCCTTTGCCTCTTTCACTTATCACTTCTCAGCTTCTTACATCTCCCCCCTCCCTCACCCACCTACCTTCCCCCCCCCCTCACCTGGACTCACCTATCACCTGCCAGCTTCTTACATGCCCCCCTCCCCTAACCTTCTTACATCCCCCCCCCTCCCCTAACCTTCTTATTCTGGCTTCTGCCCTCTTCCTTTCCAGTCCTGAGGAAGGGTCTCGGCCCGAAACGTCGACTGCTTATTTCCCTCCATAGATGCTGCCTGACCTGCTGAGTTCCTCCAGCACTTTGTGTGTGTTGCTAAATTCAAGAAGCAAGGCACTGGTGGTCTGTATGATAAGATGCATTAAATTGATGACACTACTACAAATGTATAGACCTGGCAACATTAAGAATGTATAGACTGGACGGCACTATGAATGTAGAAAAAGCCATACACTGTGTATTTCTTTTTGAAATAAGAAAGAGAGAAACTCATTTAGGTACATGCTGAGGGTCGCATTGAAGCTCAGTGCAGCCACCACAAAGGCTTTGTGGGGAGGCCAGCAATCCAAGGCCCTGCTGCAACTGAATATTATGGGAATGGGTCCTGTGTAACAGCCTCTCAAACACTTCATGGGTGCATTGTTTAAGGAGGAAACATGAGTGGTGTTGACTCATTGTAAGAGAATGCATTGAATTGATAATACAATGAACGTAGAGAAAGGCAGGTCTCCATTGTATCTACTATATATTACGAATGAAGTATATTTTTGAAGTAAAAATAATTATTCAGGTGAAAGGTGAAATGCTGTGAGAGCTAGAGGAATCCCCCTTGGCAATTGAACTTGGGATGAGAGTGATTCCTGTCTCAAAGCGCCTCATGAGTAACCTAGCACCCTATTTACCCAGCTGTGTGTTCCCCACAAATGTTATATTGAACTCAACAGGAATTGCCTGAAACTTAGTGCTTCAATGCCATGCTTCACAAGAATGGTATAAAGACAGCCCAGTACGTAAATGTACTAATGGATCACAAACTGCTGACCACCATGTCACATGCAGAGTGAGGAACTGGTAATTGTCGCCGATAAAGCAGTTGTGTGATTCCACTATGTTATCAAGAACTGAAGCACATGAGAACAAAATCTATATCTGGTGCACACCGCAGCCACAGTAGTAGATGGAGATACCAAACAAGCAGGCTGCTCTGTAATGTTTAATCGTTGGAGTGTTGTTGGATTTGCACTTATCTCGTCACGTGGAGAATAGTTCATCAAACTCTTGTAAATGGTGGAAAGGTTTGGGGAATCAGGAAGTGAGTCACTGGTAACAGAATGTCAGCATCTGACCATAGTATTAATGTGGCTGATCTGGTAATGTTTCTGATCAGCAATGACTCCCCAGTATATAAATGATGTACGCAGTGGTAGTAAAGCTGTTGCATGTCAATGGTTGGTGGATAGGCATTCTATTTTTGGAGAAGGCCTTTGCCTGACACTTCATTGCCATGAGTGTTGCTTGCCACTTATCAGCCCTCGCCTGAATGTTACCCAGGTCTTGAGGTAATGAGGTTTTGGAGTTCAGTGGTCCTTCCAAAATCCAACCTAAGCATTAGTGAGCAGATTATTATTGCATATGTGCACTTTTGGTGACACTTTCTGTTGAGATTGCTCTTTGAGAGTGGACTGATGGACCATTATCTGGATGGGAGATTCCTGGGCATCTTTCCACACCTAGTTCTGGAATGGAAGTTTCAGCATTTTACCGAGGGTACTTTCTGGTCCCAAACCCTTTGTTGTATCCAGCACTCTCGGTTGTTTCTTAAAATTCTGTGGAATGAATCAAATTGGCAGTCCATAGAATGCTATCTAGCATACATGTAGTCTTGCATACACACAAAATGCTGGAGGAACTCAGCAGGTCAGGAAGCATCTATGGAGGGAAATGGACAGTCGATATTTTGGGTCAAGACCCTTCATCTGGACACTGGAATACTGTTTGAGACATACCACCAAAAAAGGATAAAACAACAACTTTTATTTATACACTACATCCAGATGAAGGGTCTCGACCTGAAACGTCAACTGTCCATCCCCCTCCATAGATGCTGCCTGACCTGCTGAGTTTCTCCAATGTGTGTTCTTCCAATTCCAGCATCTGCATTCTCTTGTGTCTCCATGTAGTCTTGCATTGCAGCTTCTCCTGATCTTAGGTACACCTGGTGCTGCTCCTGCCATTCCCTTCTACAATGAACCAGGATTGATCCCTTGGTTTGATTGTGGTGGCCAGCCCATAAGGTTACAGGTTGTAGCGGAACGCAAGTCTGAGGCTGCTGATACCCCACACCACCTCATGGATGCCAAATTTTCAACTGCTGGGTCTGCTTGGTGCGCACATTTCGCTGAGTACGATGGAAGGGCCATTGTAGTGTGCTAGTGGTATCCTTGGTGTAAACACAAGACTTTGCTTCTCGAAGGATGATGGTGAGGATGAGGTGTTTCCTCCCTTGTGTCGGCTCTTGTTGGACCCTATATCCTCAGATCATTGTTGGAGGTTCCTGGATCAGCAGTCCACGGTGACAATAAGTCATGAAGAAATACAGAACAGAAACAGATCCTTTGGCCCACTGCAGCCATGCTGATCATCAACCACTCATTTACTCTAATCCTAATTAATTCTATTTTTTATTCACTCCACATACTCATCAACTGCCCCCCCCCCCAGTCATCTCCACACGAAGGGCAATTTGCAGCAGCCATTTAACCCAACCCGCATGTCTTTGGGACGTGGGAAGAAACCGGAGCACCTGGAGGAAACACAATGTGGTCACAGGGAGAGCATGCAAACTCCACGCAAGCAGCACCCAAGGTCGGGACTGAATCGGGTCTCTGGTGCTGTGAGGTAGCAGCTCTACCCAGCTGCACCACCGTGTCACCTAGCAGAACTACTAAAACAAACAGTCATAGAGTTGTACGGAATAGAAACAGGCCCTTCGACCCACCGTTTCTATGCCGACCATCATGCCTGTCTGTACTAATCCCACTTGCCTGCATCGATTCCACATCCCTCTCTGCCCTGCTCATTCAAGTACCTCCATGATGCCTCTTAAATGTTGTTACTGTTCCTGCCTCCACCACCTCCTCTGGCAGCTCCCTCCAGACGCCAACTATTCTTTGTGTGAAAAATTTACCCCTCAGATCCCCTTCAAACCTCTTCCCTCTCACCTTAAGCCTTTGCCCTTTAGTTTTCGACACCCCTACCATAGGATGTGTTCATGTTGGAAATCCCACAACAAAACTCATAGATCATAGAACATAGAACAGTACAGCATAATACAGGCCCTTCGGCCCACAATGTTGTGCCGATCTTTAAACCTCGCCTAAGACTATCTAACCCCTTCCTCCCACATATCCCTCTATTTTAAATTCCTCCATATGCCTATCTAGCAATCTCTTGAATTTGACCAATGTACCTGCCTCCACCACCACCCCAGGCAGCGCATTCCATGCCCCAACCACTCTCTGGGTAAAAAACCTGCCTCTGATATCTCCCTTGAACTTCCCACCCCAACATAGATAATGCTCTTTCTACTTGCCCAATGTATAGCCGGAAGTTATCTGTTTAATTCATTTAAACATGTATCAACCTCTCCGGGTTCCGTAATTTAATGGAAGTATTGCATTTATATAGCGCATTCCAACCAATCAGGTGCCTTCAATATGCTGTCACTGTTGTGATGTAGGAAATAGGACAATCAATTTGTCCACAGTACCCCCACAAGAAGCATTGGGATAACCGAATTATCAAATTTAGTTATGTTGGTTGGGGAATATATACTGGAAATATTACCAGTGGTTAAAATTTGCTTATGTTATTTCAAAATACTGTATTGAGTTTTTTTCATACCCCAAAGGGGGAAGGTGGAGCTTCAGTTTAACATTAAAGATAGCACATCTGTGAGTCCAGCACTCCATTAGTGCTGCACTGGACTGTCAGCTTGGATTACATGGCCAGGTCTCCAGAATGAGAAGTGAACCCATGGACTCAAAGCCAACAAGTGAACTGCAAGTATTCTGGATTTATTTAGAACATAGAACAGTATGGCAAAGGAACAGGCCCTTCGGCCCACAATGTCTGTGCCGACCATAATGCCAAATTAAACTAATCCCACCTGCTTCTTCATGTGTCTGTCTATTTACCTCTTAAAAGTTGTCGCTGGATCTGCTTCCACCATCTCTTCTGGCAGTGTGTTCCAGGTACCCACCACTCTCTGTGTAAAAGACGTGCCTCATTTCCTGATCAATTTTATAAGATCACACCTGAAGTGTTTTCTTACTTAGTTGAAATTCCCAAATTCTCCAGTCTTCCATTCTACCTACATCACGCCTTTGCCAGTAAGAGTTCTTTGCACAATTCACAGCAACTTTGATTGCTTCCTGAATACCTAAACCTTTGGGCTTAACAACTTGGGCAGCATGGTAGCGTAGTGGTTAGCGTGACGCTATTACAGCGCCAGCGATCGGGGTTCGATTCCCGTTGCTGTCTGTAAGGAGTTTGTACGTTCTCCCATGTCTGTGTGGGTTTCCTCCGGGTGCTCCGGTTTCCTCCCACATTGCAAAGATGTACAGGTAGGTTAATTTGGGTTTAAAATGGGCGGTGTGGACTCGTTGGGCCGGAAGGGCCTGTTACCACGCTGTAAAAAAAAATAAAATTTAAAATAAAAATTTGAAAAAAAGCTAAAACTTAGGGATGTGCTAACGTAAGTTTAGATGAAAATTCCATGTTGTACTAAATTGATTTAGTTGAGATCATCACAGTTATACAAGGCTCCTGTAACTTAGGTATCAAGAAGCAATCATAACAAAATACAGCATGGAAATAGGTCCTTCGGCCCACCGAATCTATGCCAACCATCATACATTAATCTTATATTAATCTGAATCTTTTTATTCTCCCCACATTCCCTTCAACTCCCTAAAGATTCAACCATTCATCCCACTCCAGGGGTAATTTACAGTAGCCAATTAACCAACCAATCCAAAGTCTTTAAGATGTGGCAGGAAACCTACACAGTCAAAGGGAGAACATGCAAACTTCACATAGGCAGCACCCAAGGCTAGGACTGAACCCGGGTCTCTGGTGCTGAGTCAATGAGCTGCAGCACTGTGCCGCCCAAACTTATTTTGTGCCACTGGACCACATGCTTGTTTCTAGTCCTGATATCTTAGTAGGGATGTCTTACAACCTCAAAAATGCCAATGTTGTTGTTGTTGTTGGACCTGTTTAAATAAAGATAAATAAAGATGTATAGATAAGATATTTACTTATTAGTCACATTTACATTGAAACACACAGTGAAATGCATCTTTTTTGCGTTACTGAGAATGTGCTGGACTGCCCGCAAGTGTCACCACTCTTCCGGCGCCAATATAGGATGCCCACAGCTTCCTAACCTATACGTCTTTGGAATGTGGGAGGAAACGGGAGCATCCGGAGGAAACCCACATAGACATGGGGAGAACATACAAAATCCTTACAGACAGCGGCGGAATCGAACCCGGGTCACTCGCGCTGTAATAGCATTACGCTAACTGCAAACACAGGCAATTTTAACAACAACAAATATTGTAGGCCCCAAAAAAAGAGCAGACATCAATATAAGGATAAAATAACAACTCTTATTTATACAGCACCTTTAATATAGTTTAAAACAAGTCCCAGGGTGCTTTTCGACCAGCTTATTAGTCAAAATCTGTTCATCAAAATTACGCCAAGTAACCAAGAGCTTGGTTAAAAAAAAGGGAGGGTTTCAGGAACCATCTTAAATGAGGGAGGAGAGTTAGAAAGGTTTAGAGATGAAGATCTATAGCTTAGGCACTTGGTAGCTGAAGGTACTATCACCAATAGAGAAAGAATTAAAACTGGGCTTGTACAAAACAGCAGAGATCCCACAGGAACTATAGTGCTGGAGATTACTGAAAAACCTAGATTTTAATCCTTTATTGTGCAACGGTCTTCAGATCTGATCAGATACACACCCAATTTGCTGCAAACCGGTCTTTCCATTTAACAGCTGCTGAACGTACCTGTTTATTTAAAATGAGTGAAGATAACCATGGAAAGAAGCAGATTGAGTAACTTCCAGATAAAAGCCATGGCATGTGATATCCCATGGCATAATTTCAAGGACAGAATGCAACAGTTTAAACATGTGCAATGTGTGTTAAGTTAAAGAAATAGAAGATTACAAACGATTTACCAAAAACAAGACCCGGGGTGAATCAGAAAAGTATGGAAGATGAATTGCTTTAAGCAAGTTGCTAACTTGCCCAAAAAAATCAGGTCCTACATTTTATGTAAGTAATCCCATCTGAAATTACGGAATGGGAAGCTACAATTTCCATCTGTCAGACAGTTACTTGATCTAATTAAAAAGACTAAAGGCCACATTTTATTCCTTGAAGTTAGGAATTAGAGTTAAGTTTTGTTAGAGTGATTTTAACCAAGACAGTGCCACTATAATGCCAAAACAATGTTTTTTTTTCAAATTCATATTTACAGATTTCACAGAAAGTTTGACAAAAATCACACAGTTTGATTTTCCAGAACACCAGTAAAATTCTTATAATCAAACAGTATTAAACAGTTTAACCCCTTTTAGCACAAATTTTGAAACCAAATCAATGTTTTCGTGGTATTGATTAAAGTGACGTAGATTCTGTCCTCACTTACGGAAACAGCAAACTTAAACAATTGTTGGTTGGGAAAGTGACCTTGCATCCTGTTGGTTCTTGCACACTCCCAGTGAGATGGCAGACAAACAGCTGCCAATGCTGTTTCTCACTTCCGTTCATGCTGGACACCAACTTAGTCAACTTTAAATGGTTTACATCCTTCAGCAGCATAACTCGTGGTGTCATTAAAACATCTTTACAACTTTATTGAACTTATAAATTACTGATTTGTTCTTCAGGCGGGAACTTATCCCATTCAGTCATTAGTTCTGTGCTCACTAACATACATCAGCTCCTGGCCCTGCAGTTGATTAGTTTTAAAATCTCCAAATCCCTTCATGTCCCTGTTCCTCCTTATCACTGATCCTCCTCCTATTCTAGGACCTTCCAAGATCTCTGCACTCATGGTCTCTTGAACATCCTTAATATCATTGTTCTTTTATTGGCAGTCATGCCTTCAGCTATTGACCTATAAGTTCTGAAATTCCCTCTCCAAGCCTGTGCTCTACCTCATTCTATTCTTTTCACAAGCTCCTTAAAAACTATCTCCTTTGACCAAGCTTTTGATAACCTGGCCTACTTAGCCAGGAGTCAAGTTCATTTGACAATACTTCAGTAATGCACCTTCAAGTGTTTTACTCCATTAAAGGCATTACATAAATTCAATTAAATATAAATGCAAGTTGCTGTTGAGTGTATAATATTGGAATGTCTAGAGGAAAGATCCTTAGGTTGCTCATTTCATACCCTCAGGATATCCCAATGTGCTTTAGAACTAATTAATTTATTTTTGAAGAGTAGTCATCATTGTAATAGAGGAAATAAAGCATCCATTTAAAACAAGACAATGTCCCATTAACAGTATTTAAGTAACTGGGGTGGTCAATATGTGTTTTCCAATGGATTTGATGGATCAATATGTATTGCCCAGCACACTGAGGAGAACTGCCCTGTTCATTAAATGGTGGCAAGTCTCTGGAGTGGGAATTGAACCCTCAACTTCCTGACAAATTTGGCTAAGGATGACACTAAATTATAGTTTTGCGGAACATAGTGTATGGACATATAGGTCTTTACTTGTTCATCAATGTATTTGAAAAAAATGAATTATATTGTAGTATTATTCTTAGATACGTCACCCCCATCACACAGAAATTTAAATAAAGCTCCTTAGACACTAATGAAAAGAAATAAATCATGAAATTTGTTTTGATTAACACTTATTTTTGTATAATGACTTAATGTCTTATTTTGAAACCTTGATCTTTTCAATTTACGTTCAATATTCTTTGTTGGCAGTTTCTTGATCACATTACATTGATTTTGTTAGGGCACAGATCTGTTAGAATGATAGAATAGACTATCCAGATATTCCTAAAGGTGTAACAAAAAAATTGATACTGAATACAAAATGACAACTATATGGAGACTGTTGTACAGAATTAGCTGGAATTGGATTTCTCTCACACTATGCTATTAGTTTGTCTACAGCCCATAAAATATTGGATAGCTACATATAGCAACAACCCTATAGTCATGTAGAATGGTGATGGTTGCTAATTCTCCTGTCAATCAAGTTTGCTGTCCATGCTGCTATAAGTGGCAGGAATTGTTTTTATGTATGTTATTTATATGTAACTGTCCTCCACTCACTGCATTTTCCTGAAGAAAATTATTTTGATCTTATTGGAAGAAGTTGGTGTAATTTCTGTTTCCTTTGCTTTTTAAATAGACTTTGTTTTCTCATTAAATTGACTGTTTGCTATAGAATAGTCTATATGCCATGTTTCATTTGACTACACCCCCACTCCTCCCCCTCACATTCAACCCATTGGCTGACTTGGTGCTGACAATGACAACTCTTACATAATGAGGGTGCAGCAGTTCTGTGCTGTATAAGAAGAATATTTCATTACGTCAAAATTATAATAATTTACTTGTTTTCAAACTTGGTGCATTTTTAGTTATATGTATAACACATAATGAAGTATTACAAAAATGTTCATAAAAATAAAATCGAAGTATGGAATGAGAAAAAAAGAGTCAAGCTTTTGAAGTAGTCATCCATAGGAATAAGAACAGGTCATTCAGATACTTGAATACTATTTCAATATTCAGTTAGCTGAACTGTATCTTGACCCTACAGTCCATGTGAAGGGGCTCGACCTGAAATGTCGAATGTCCATTTCTGTCTTCAGATGCTGCCTGACCCACTGAGTTCCTCCAGCACCTTGTTTGTTGCTGTACCTTAACCCTTTCAACATTCATCCATTCAGGAATCCATATTAGCATTGCCTCACAAAAATCCTTCCAGTTCAAAATCTTTAAAGGAGATGTGTGGGGCCAGTTTTTTTTACACAGAGAGTGAAGGGTGCCTAGAAAGCACTGCTGGGGTGCTGGTAGAGGAGATACAATAGAGGTGTTTAAGAGGCTCTGAATATGCAGAGAATGGAGGGATACGGTCCACATGCAGGCAGAAAAGATTAAGTGCTTAACTAGTTCGGCACAACATAGTGGGCCAGATGGCCTGTTCCTGTGCTGTACTCTTCTATGTTTGTTCTGTGTTCCAGTGGCCCCCAACATCAATAAGTTTTATTTTTATGAGAAAGTTTGATATTTCCATTGTCCATTGTGAAGAAGTGCTTCATTGTATGACCCCTGACCATTCAGCACTAATTGTAAGTTTATGCTCTGAATTCCCCCACACGCAGATGGCTTTACTTTACGACCTCCTTTAATTATGTTTCTTGTAACAGACTTTAATTTTAAGATCTCTCATTTAATGTCTTGTGGTATTTGCGTAGCCTAAAGTGAAACTAACAAGAAAGGCGCCCTCGCAGTTTTCATTCTCTGAAATTAAATGAAGACAAATTCTGAAGTTGCAAAAGCAAAGTTGCCAGTCTTAGAGTTCTCAATCTTGTTCAGTGCTGTTCCACATTGTCCATATTCCGATTTTCCATGTCGTTAAGTAAAAGCTACAACACAGACATAAACAACAACATCTGCCCAAAACTGTTATCTGCCCATTCCACAAAAACTTAGACAAATCAAATCATTTAATGCACCTCCTGATAATCAGCAGATGAGTGAAAGCAGTTATTAACAATGCTTTCAAATGGCAACTATTCACCAAAAACTTGCTCATCTTTGCTCAGTTTAGATTTCATCAGGACCACTCAGTCCATCGATCATCTCAGCCTTGGTTAACGTCATGCATCATTTAATTAATTGTGGCATCATGGACCCCAGCAAATTTAAACTCAACAGGAATCAAAGGGCACTCTCTCTATTGGTTACAGTCACACCTGGCACACAAGGCCATGGTTGATGATGGCCAATCACATCAGCTCCAGGATACTGTTGGAGCAGTTTTTTTTTACAGCAGTGTCCTCAAACTAACCAGCTTAAGTTATTTGATTAATGATAATCCATCCATCATTATGTCAGTACTGGGTCTGTTAATTAATGTGTTCAGTTCCATCTGCGTGTCCTTACAGAATGAAGCAACGTGTGTCCATATGCAGCAAGACCAGGACAATATCCAGGGTTAGAATGGTAACATAAGAAATCAATTCAGGAAGAGGCAGTTTGCCCCTTCATGCCTGTTCTATTCAATCAGATCATGGCTAACCTTTTACCTCAGTGCGACTTTTCTATGCTAATCTCATAATCCTCGATTCCCTTATTATCTAAAATCTATTAATCTCTGCCTTGAATATACTGAATGACTGAACTTCCACAGAGGATTCCAAACATCTCTGGGAGAAGAACATTCAGCCCATTTCTGTCCTGAATGCCCAATCCCATATTTTTAGACTGTGAGCCCTGGTCCAGATCCCCTGCTTCTGGACACCTCAGCTATGCATTAAGGGCAAACAACATCAGGAAAAGTGCACATGAACATTGTATGTTGAGCTTTAATAACCACTTGTTGACATCCAGGCTGGTTTAGTGGATTGCTTCAGACCTTCCATGATATGCAGGTTCAGGGCAGGAGTTTGCAACATGGAACCAGGTGAGGGAGGGGATAGGAAAGGCGAATCAAGGGTGAGGAAACCCAGTTAGAGAGATATGTGGGTGAAGGGCAGATCTCCAATTCCAGGCATCCCACTCCCCTTGTGTTCCTTTCCCACTCCTACCAGTCCACTCAGGGTCTCTCTCCCTTTGTTCATCGTTTCTATCCATCCCCCTTTGTTTCCAGGACTCATCATTCTCCCCCACCTGGTTCCATCTGCCCATCACCCACATATGTATCTACCTGGGTTTCTTCACCCTTGGTTCATCTTTCCTATCCCCTCCACATCTCATTCCATCTGTCCATCATCTTCCCCTTATCTGGTTCTACCTATCACCTCTGCCTCTACACTTGGTCCACCTCTCCCCCACCTGGCTGGATCTGCCTAATAATTCTTCTCTCCTTTCTTATGCTTCCACCTATCATCCACTAGCCTCTGCCTCACCACTCCCCCTCACTTCTATATACTGGCTACCTTCCCTCTACACTCTCAGACTTGATGCAGGATCTCAACCTGAAATGGCAACCATCCCTTTGCCTCCACAGATGAAGCCACAGATGGTATCAAGGGATACAGGGATAAGGCTGGAAATTGGGGCTAGATAGGAATAGTTTTAGTTTAGCTCATGGAGCAGACTCGATGGGCCAAATGGCCTGCTTCTGTTCCTTTGTCTTGTGATCTTGTGAACCCGCAGTACTTGTCCAGCAGTTTATTTTTTGCTAAGAAATCAGTGCAATTACTCGACTTGCCAGGTGCGTACAGCTCCAATAACACTCAAGAAGCTCGACACCATCCAGAACAAACAAGTCTATGTGATCAGAACCCCTTCACTATCTGCTCCCGCTGCGATTAATGCACTGTGGTTTCAGCGTTATGCACATTTACAAGTTACACTGCAGCAACTCACCAAGGCTTCTTCAGTGAACCTCCCAAAGTCACAACCAAACTATATGAGGTAAGAGCCAAGTCCTCTCTGGGTTATGTACTACCCTGAGTTCCCCTTTTTTTTAACCATTGGGTACCTGCAACTCTTTACTTATCAGCAATGAGGGAACACTTTAATGATGTGGACTGCAGCAGTTCAGAATATAGACCCACCACCTTCACCAGGTTATTAAGAATGGGCAATAAATGCCTCTCTTGCCAGTGATATCCACATCTGAGAAATTATTTTTGATCTTTACATTATTGAACCAACATATTTGAAAGAGTATATGGACATTAAGATTATATTCCATTATCTTTAAACTTATTTTTAATTGGTTATTATATCAATTCTGCACTTTTTGTGAAATAAATTTATTTTGATGAGTATAAGTTTCACAGATCTCCTGCTCACTGAGTCAAACATTATTGCATTTTGAGGCCTGCTGGTTTTGTGGGCATGACTCCAACTTCAATGTTCACAGTTCGATCACAGCCAAACTATTTAATGTAATTTTCCACCATTGCCTGTGTGGAAATATGTCCCATTGTTTGCATCAATTTAGTGCTATTGGCAGCATTCTGGTTGCTCAGTTAGAATACCATGGGCCAAAATTATCAAAAAATCAAAGAGAACAGGAGGCCATTAAACCTCCCATGTCTATACCAGCACTTTGAAAGAGATGCCAAATTATTCTTTCCACCTTTCTCTCCTTCATTGCCCTGCATATGATTCTCTTTTGTGTATATGTCCAAT
Organism: Pristis pectinata; assembly: GCF_009764475.1. Lineage (NCBI taxonomy): Eukaryota > Metazoa > Chordata > Chondrichthyes > Rhinopristiformes > Pristidae > Pristis > Pristis pectinata. The sequence goes on from NC_067414.1 coordinate 15,658,091, forward strand.
TGTATTTTTGAAAGTTCCTATTAAATCTGCCTCCACCAACCTTCCAAGTAATACATTCCAGATCATAAGGACTCATCACACAAAAAGATTCCCCCTCATTTCCCTCAAATCCTTTTACAACTTACCTTAAATTGGGCTCCTTTAGTTACCAACCCTTGTCCAGTGGACATAATTGCTGTATCAAAACACTTCATAATTTTGAGCACCTCCTTAATCTTTTCTTCTCAAAAGAGAACAATCCCAGTTCTTCCTATGCCTCTTCTTATAACTGAAGCCCTTCACCCAAATAAATGGTAATGTTTAATCTGTACCTCATTCAGAGACCACACGTTACCACATATACATTCCATTCAAAGGATTATGGAACTCAACATTAAGGGAGAATTCACTGCAATGAAGGAATGATTAGGTTGATGAAAACAAACAGCAAATAACATTCACACTACACTTGCAAAGTAATGATCATCTCCAGGAGGTGTCTTTGGAATGGTACTCATTCAGGCAAGCAGGGTACATTTTTAGTGACTTCGCGACAAGTAGATCATTGACTGTAAAGCACATTGGGACAAATTGAACTATATTTATAAAGCCAAAATGGTTCAACAAACAACAGAGGTTCAAAATCCATAAGGGAAAGTGACAGGGTAGAGGCAGCGGATCAAAAATTTGTCTTTGCTTGCCAGGGCTAAATATTTCCCTCTTGAATAAAAGTAGAGTCATAGTGTCATACGGCATAGAAACAGGCCCTTTAGCCACTGAGTCCACAACGATCATCAAGCACATTTATGCTAATCTGTCACTAGTCCCATTTTATTCTCACCTTGTTCCCATTAACTCCCTCGGATTCTACCACTTGTCTGCACATGGGCTGTGGGTGGGGGGTGGGGGCTGGAAATTCATAGTGGCTAATTAACCTGCAAGTCTTTGGTATGTGGGAGGCAGCTGGAGCAGCCAAAGGAACCCACACAGTCATGGGGAGAAAGTGAAAACGCCACACATATTGCACAGGAGGTCAGGACTGAACTCAGAACACTGGAGGTGTGAGGCATCAACTCTACTACTAGCTCATGGGTGAAGCCTCTGGCAGTCCTGTCACAGTAAGTGTCAAGGGGGCTCAATAGTGTGGAGCAACCTTGACTGAGCTGATACCCCTTCAGCCAAAATTACTCCTCGAGAACTGGTCCCCCACAACGTGAGCCATCTCTCAGAAGCACCCTCTGTGCAGTTCCAAACCACATGGAGGTGCTTCCTGTTCAGGCTACACCTGCATACTCTCCACTTCCTCACCTCATCTGCCACCCAGACACATGATAGCAGTCCATACCGCCATCAGATGTTGAGATGTTGCGAGGTTCCCCAGTGGATGATTCTCTATGAAGAACGTCCACACCCCTAACCAAACTCCCACTTCTTTTACATCAGGGACCTGGGGTAGAGAGATGGCTTCAAAGTCAATGGAACCAAAAGCGTGGGAGTGAATTTAACTTGCAATTGGAGTTATCTTGCATGTTTAGCACTGGCAACGTAAATGTAATTTCTCCCTCGACTCATTTTCCAACTGCTCTGGACATTGCTGGATTTTTTTATGAGTTGGTGAGTGTGATAAACCTGAATGCTTAATTGTTCTGTCACTTCATAACTTCATAAGCATCCATTGGCATGACTCCAGACTTTATAGATGAAGATCAGTGTGGTCCCAGGCTAACAGTCATCTCAGAATATTCTGGAGCAGGTACTATGTACCTGCTTAGTTATGCTTTCTTACTTCATCTCAAAGCCTTTTCCCTACAAAGTAATTGGAAATGTAAGTTGGTAAAGGGGTATCTGGCACCTTGGTGAACAAAAGGATTGTCAGTCTGTCTCCTTAACAATAACATTTAAGCATTGAAAGATTGAGAATGAGGGTAAATTAGAGCAAATCAGATGCACAAAAGGGAAAGAAAAACTGGATTGTGAGAGACGAAAGTGACATGGAAATCAAAAGTAAGATTTAAAAATCTCCAATAAAAACCTATTGAAATGAGATGCAACATTTATAATTCTATGCCAAGAATCCTTAAATAATTAAAGGAATGTTCCATCATCAGGGATGTCGTCTTTCATCTATGATTTAACCCAAATTATTGTTATTCAAAATTGAAAGTGCCTTCCTGTAACAGATAGATTAAAGACCTCTTTGCAACACGGGAAAGCTAGGCGTTCTTGGGAAAGATTCAACCTGAAGTCAGCATCATCAAAACTAATGTCATTTCTCAGTGCTGGAGCTGTTCATGGGACCTTGACATGCCTAAAATAATATTCGAGTATTCCAAGTGAGTTATATTTGGATCACTTTGTAATGCTGTCAGTTGCTACGAAGTTGAGCAGGGTGGGTGGGGTGGTGGTGGTGTGGGGACAGATTCAATTGTAGCTTTCGTAAGGGTATTGAACAATGGGAAGGAATGGAGGAGTGAGACCAAAGGAATTGCACTTCAAAGCCTCCTTCTGTGCTGTATTGTTCTAAAGTCCATAAATTAATGCCCTTCTTTATCACACTGATTAGTCCTGGGTGCAATGGTGTCACTGTGGTTAAATTACCAGACTAGTAATCCAGAGGCCTAGAACAACAATGCAGTGAGCCAACCAACACAAAGGATATATCTATCTGAACTTGTCCTACTTGTGCCAGATGTACCTGCCATGACCATATCTTAGGAGTGACCACTGCCTTTATGTCTTCACACAAGGACACCCTCCACCACCTTATGTGGCACTATTATCAGGTTAAATTGGATAGAACAGATCTAGAAGCTCAAAATTTCGAGACCCATGAGGTGCAGTGGACCATGTGCAACAAAATAAATGTGTAATCTCATAGCTCGGCATATCCCGTGCTCCACCATTGCAATCCAGCTGGGGATAAACCCTGGCTCAATGAGATGTGTAGAAGAGCGTACCGGGAGCAACGGCAGGCATACTCAAAAATGGATTGCCAACCAATGAAGCTGCAACACAAGCCTATACATGTACCTCTCAGCAAAAGCAGCAATAGACAGCTAAGAAGTCCCACAATCAAAAGATTAGATCAAAGCCCTGCAGTTTTGTCATTTCTAGTCTTAAAATGCAATGTATCATTGCAGTGATGGAAAAGGTCATTCTCTCTTCTCTCCTCTCCCATCAGGCAGAAGATACAGGAGCCTGAGGGCACATACCACCAGGCTCAAGGAAAGTTTCTATCCCACAGTGATAAGTCTATTGAACGGTTCCCTTATACGATGAGATGGACTCTTGACGTCACAATCTACCTTGTTGTGATCTTGTACCTTACTGTCTACCTGCAATGCACTTTCTCTGTAGCTGTGACACTTTACTCTGTTCTGTTATTGTTTTTACCTGTACTAGCTCAATGCACTCTGTACTAACTCAATGTAACTGCTCTGTGCAATGAATTGATCTGTATGATCAGTATGCAAGACAAGTTTTTCTCTGTACCTCGGTACAAGTGACAATAATAAACCAATACCAATACTAATGATGTTGACCTTGCCACAATGTGGAATTTACTCATCAATAACTGCTCACCAACACCCAGTTTGCTGCAGCACCACCCAGCTCCAGGCCTCATCATAGCTTTGGATGAGGTAAAAGTGACCGTCCTTGATATTAAGGTAGTATATCATAAGTCACAAGTGTGACTTCAAGGAGGCCTGGTAAAACAGGTCAATAGGCATCAAGAGGAAATGACTCACCTCCTGACATCCCAGTCTTACCACCAACTACAAGACACAAGTTAGGAATGTGATGGGACAGCTCCAACAACCCTTAACAAACTCAACACCATTCAACGCAAAGCAGCCCACTTGCATGACACCCAATCCACCACCCTAAACATTAATTCCCTCCAGCACCAGCACACAGCAGCTGCAGGGTGCACCATCTACAAAAGGCATTGAAGTTATTTGTCTAGGCTACTCCAACCCCATCTCCCAAGCCCTCACTCTCTACCACCAGCAAGGACAAGGGTAGTCCATCATTAGGAAGACAACCACTTGCAGTTCCCCTCTAATTCACACACCACCCTGATTTGGAAATATATCGCCAGTCCTTCATCATTGCTAGGTCTAAATCCTGGGACTCCCTCTCCAGCAACACTGCAGAAAAATCTTTACTGGAAGGACTGCAGTGGCAATTAGGGATGGGCAATTGATGCTGGCTTTGCCAGCAACGCCTGCACATAGAAAAATGAAGAAGAAAGGAAGTTCAATCCATCTGTTACCCATTCAGCTGTACCAATATACTGGATAACTTGTAATTATACCAATCTCCCCTATGCTCATCACATGACCATATAGCTTGAGGTCAGTGGATGACTTAATGTTGCCACCTCTTCCATCTCTCCAAACAATGCCAAGTCCCAGCTGCAATCATCTACTCATCCTTGTTCCTTTCACCTGTGAGCCAGCATCAGTCCATTAAACAAATTTGTTGGAAGTTCTGTGAGACTTAGTCAACTCATTCCTGTGGCCCCCTCACCCCTTCCCCCACCCTCACGACCTGACCATCTCTCCCCCACCTCCTTCCCTTTATTCCATGGTCTACTGTCCTCTCCTTCCGGATTCCTCCTTCTTCAGCCCTTTGCCTCTTTTATCTATCACCTCTCAGCTTCTTACATCTCCCCCCTCCCCCTCCCCCACCCACCTACCTACCCCCCTCTCACCTGGACTCACCTATCACCTGCCAGCATGTGCTCATCCCCCACCCTTGACCTTTTATTCTGACTTCTGCCCTCTTCCTTTCCAGTCCTGCTGAAGGGTCTCAGCCCGAAATGTCAACTGTTTATTTCCCTCCATGGATGCTGCCTGACCTGCTGAGGTCCTCCAGCATTTTGTGTTCATTGCTCCAGATTCCAGCATGTGCAGAATCCCTTGTGAAACTGTCTTACGTGAAACTTTACTAAAACCTATTCTCACAATAGTACAAAATAGGGAATTTAGAAAAATACCAGAATCAGCTTTATTACCACTGACACATGACATGAAATTTGTTGTCTTGCGGTAGCAGTACAGTCCAAAGACATAAAAATCTATAAATTACAAAAATGCAAAATAAATAAATTACAAAAATATATGCACATCATTATCTGACTGGTCGCTTCCATTTTTATTGGAGAATGCAACAGTGTGGATGGAAATCTCTGCGGTGCTCTAGTCTCTCAAAGAACTTCAAAAAACCATAAGGATTCAAATGTGTGAACAGATGAGAAATTGTTGAACTGATAGGAAGGGTGAAAAATATAAAGCAAATACAAAGCAAAGAATGGAAAGAAAGAGCTTGCATATATGTAATCCCTTTTACTATATCAGAGCATCTCATGCTACAGCCACCAAAACAGTATGGCGTCACCATAGACGGAACGAGGAAAGTGCGTTACTCACAGCAGGGTTGCACTGACAAGAATGTGATAATGATCGAAAAATCTGATCTTACGGGTGCTGATTGGGGTTTAAAAATTGGTCAGGTCTCCCCAACACTCCTTCAAAATAATGGATACACAATTTAAATGTCCCTTCTGAAGGACAGTATCACTGCTAGGATAAGTGTGCTCTCATCTCATCTCTCTGGAGGCTGGTCATCTCTCTGGAATTGGCACGGGAGCTCGCAAATGTGAGTCAGGAGCAAGAGGGCTAGTAACTGAGCAATAAGCAGGAACCACCCTGCTCCCACCCCAGGAACTTTCCACTGCCCCCGCCATAGGGGCAACACCTGCCCCTACACCACCTCCATCCAGGGACCCAAACAGTCCTTTCAGGTGAGACAGAGATTCACCTGCACCTCCCTTGAAACACTTTGTGAAGAACTGAGCAATAAGAATCATCTTATGGCCTTGCAATCCTTTACTAAGTTTAAACCTATAAGGAAGTGTTAAAGTTATCCCAACCCAAAGAGGGAAAAAAATCCAGATGCCTTCAGCACTGTGTAGGGTGGTATTAACATTAGACATAGGGGCTTGAAGTTAAGCAGGACTTTCCGGGCAGGGATAATGGAGCACAGACCAGTGACTCATTCCACAAATTCCTTGCATTCCTTTTTCGTTTTCCCATTGTTCCTTTTCCCCCCACCAAGGTTAACCAAACGTTCAGAGAAACACCCAGTTCCTCTTCCTCCAACTCAAAGGAGAGCTGCTCGTTGTTAAATGATCACGGCCCTGCCCTTTTACATCACCCGTTCAACAATATTGTCGACGGTCTCAGTCATGTTTCTGATTTACAGCTGGAAGTTAAAGAAATATTAATTGCCACACTTCCGAAGTTGACCTCAAACTGCGCGCAGCCGTGACAGTTTGTTCTCCTGTCCATGTTCCCTTCCTCGTCCTCTGCAGCTTTCGGCCAGGGAAGGGAACAGACTTCCAAACACCGGCCAATTTATTGCATCCGATCTGGGTGAGTGAAACAACGTCTTTTGAACTCGAGCGATCGCGTTTCTGGCCAATTAAGCGGTGACTCAGGATCACGCACTGAACACGTCAACACCGACAGTACATTGCATCCAAATATTGCGGTGAGTCATTCACATCACACTACCTGTTCATGATTACTTTGTGATTGCATTATGGCCCAACATATTCTGGCTCGCATTCCTCTTCGCAAAGTAGTGTTTAAATGTGCTCTCCCACTGTTTCATACTTTCGTTTATATAGCGTCTTTCATAACTTTGGCGTCTCCCAAAGCCCTCACAGCCATTGAGGCGTCCTCTGACGAGTAGTGGTTATTTGGGATACAGAAAGCATGGCAGCCAGTTGCACAGCAAGCCTCCATAAACGGAAATGAGGTGATGATCTGTCCTAGTGCTGTCGGAGGATGGGTATTGGCCGGGTAGATCTCGCCTGCTTTTCAAAATAATGCCAGGGGATATTTTGCATCCACTTCAGAAAACAGAGACAACCACCCCCTCTTCAACCCCAGCCCGCCCTCCTGATGTCGACCCAAAACGTGGATAATTCCTTTCCCCTCACAGATGCTGCTGGACCCGCTGAGTTCCTCCAGTAGATTGTTTGTTGTTGCTCCAGATTCCAGCATCTTGTGACCCCTGGTCTAATGTATGATCTGAAAGACAGTACCTCAATCTCCCCAAGTACAGACTGGGATGTCCACCTGGATTAAGTGCTCAAATCCCTGGAAAAGGGAACTAACCACAGAACATTACAGAACATAGAACATTACAGCACAGTACAGGCCCTTCAGCCCACAATGTTGTGCCAACATTTTATCCTGCTCTAAGATCTATCTAATCCTTCCCTCCCACATAGCTCCCCATTTCTCTATCATTCATGTGTCTATCTAAGAGTCTCTTAAATGTCCCTAATGTATCTACCCCTACAACCTCTGCAGGCAGTCCATTCCACACACCCACCACTCTCTGTGTAAAAAAAACTTACCCCTGACGATCCCCCTTATATCTTCCTCCAATCACCTTAAAATTATGCCCCCTCATGTTAGCCATTGTCGCCATGGGAAAAAGTCTCTGACTGTCCACTCAATCTCTGCCTCTTATCACCTTGTACACCTCTATCAAGTCCCCTCTCATCCTCCTTCTCTCCAAAGAGAAAAGCCCTAGCTCACTCAACCCATCCTCATAAGACCACAGAAGTCCTGCTGAATTTAGTAGCACCTAAACGTGGCAACTAATAACTGGCCGGTCATGTGCAGGTCTAATCATGTAATACACACAAAGTGCTGGAGGAACTCAGCAGGTCAGGCAGCATCTATGGAGGGAAATAAACAGTCGACGTTTCGGGTCGAGACCCTTCAGCAGGACTGGAAAGGAAGAGGGCAGAAGTCAGAATAAAAGGTCAAGGGTGGGGGATGAGCACATGCTGGCAGGTGATAGGTGAGTCCAGGTGAGGGGGGGAAAGTAGGTGGGTGCGGGATGGGGGATGAAAGGGAGTGGTGTGAAAGGCTGAGAAGTGATAGAAGAGGCAAAGGGCTGAAGAAGGAGGAATCCGGTAGGAGAGGGCAGTAGACCATGGAATAAAGGGAAGGAGGTGGGGAATAGATGGGCAGGTCACGAGGGCAGGGGAGGGGAAAGAGAAGGGGTGAGGGGGCCACAGGAATGAGGGAAGAAAAAGGGGGTGGGAAAAAGGGGGAAAAGAGGGGAAGGAGTTGGCGGAGGTTAGAGAAATCGATGGTGAGACCATCAGGTTGAAGACTACCACGGTGGAATATGAGGTGTTGCCCCACTGCCTGCATCTGGCCTCAACGTGACAGTAGAGGAGGCCGTGGATAGACATATCACTGCCACGTGCTCTCAGCTTGTGCCCCTCCCCCTGCCCCAACCTTTTTATTCTGTCTTCTGCCCTCTTCCTTTCCAGTCCTGATGAAGGGTCTCGGCCTGAAACGTCGACTGTTTATTTCCCTCCATGGATGCTGCCTGACCTGCTGAGTTCCTCCAGCATTTTGTGTGTATTGCTCCAGATTCCAGCATCTGCAGAATCTCTTGTGTCTCTAATTATGTAAGGTGGTTTGGATCATTCCTGCGATTGCAAACAGAACTAAATAAATAAATCTATCTTTCTTTCTTTTAGTACTACCCTCAGGTGTCAGCCTGGGTTAAGCCTCTGAAATGAGATTTGAATCCACAACCTTTCTGAAGCAGAGGTGAAAGTGTTACCAATGAGTCAAGGTTGGTATATCTATAATGCATACAAAATTGTGCATTATTATAGTGCTGTTATTTCTTGTTTGCTATCCATGGCCTCCCTTCTCACTATCACTGTAGCCTCCCATAGTTCTATAACTCTTCAAGATTTCTTTGCCCTTCCAATTCCAGCCTCAGGTTTGTTCCTAATTTTCACTGCAGAACTGCGGATGATTTTTCTCTCCTTTCCTTTTTGCTCATTTTTGGGGGAACTTATTTCTAATTTGAAAAAAAAGGATCTGTTCATGCATTGGGAACAATATTGTCCACCAAGCAGACAGAACATAGAACACTACAGCATAGTACAAGCCCTTCGGCCCACAAAAGCTACAATTTTCCACAGTCCAAAATGAAAGTGATCAATTATGCAAAGAAAATCATGAAAACTTGGTCCAACTGACTTATAATTTCACCTTTTTCTCTATATGAACCTCTCCCTTCCTGACTGCAATTCATCCAATTACGGGATCCTTCCATTTCTTCCTTTGTCATGTCCTTATTTAATTTTCCCTTAACTGCATCTATGCTATTCATCTCAACTATTCTATATGTTGGTGCATTCCATTCCTCGGATAAAGGAAATTCTGTATGTTGGTGTGTTCCCCTACTGGGGAAAAGAAAATTCTCCTGTGTTCCTTACTGAATTTATTCAAGACTATTTGCACTTGCTGGCTCGTTTTCATCGCCCTCACAAGTGAATTTCTCCTTCAATGTAAATAGTGTGCTTTAGGAGAATGATGTTGGATTTGTTTTCATTGCAGACTTTTTCCTCAAGTTTGTCAGGAGGCTGGAGTACAAATGTCCAATAGGTACTTACTGCAACTATTGTAGTCTTAATTTGTACATGGAGCTAATGTTTCAATTATGGCATCCTAGTAATTTTTAGCACTATACTTATTGAGAAATACTATGGTTAGGGAATGGATAGTTTGCATAAGTGCAATATATTTGACAAGACATGCAGTAGAAACATGCAACAATAAGCCATATATACTGTACATCTATTCATTTTAAAGTTAGATAGTAGTAGAATGGGCTCAAGAGGTCTTCCTCCTATTTCTTATATTTTCTTATGTTCTAAAGTTCCATAATCTCTGCTTGTTGCTGGTTTTCTTTGAGGACCTAATATAGAGGAGCTATTATTAATGTGAGAGGATATTCTAGGATATAAGAAAGTTGATACATGCATGTGGTGGGTCTAACATGCTTGGGAGCAACAGGTGACTTTGAAGCTGTGGTTTTGAAAGTTCTCCACCCTTGGGTATTTCCTTACCTGTCTGAATCAATTGTCCCCTAATTTAAAAAGATCGATTGCGAGGATTAGTTCACAATTTCATTGTTATTGCATCATGTAATGAACAGAAGAAGGAACACAGAGTGGACTTTGTCTAAGAACAGAAAGTGCTGGAAATACTCAGTAGGCCAGAAGAAAGTCACCATTTTAACTCTCAGAAATGGTGAAAGGTCATTGACCTTGACATGTTAATTGCATTCTTCTTACTTAATCTTCTGAGCAATTTGAACACTTTCTGTTTTTGCTTTGGAATTCCAGCATTGCTTTTGTAGCTACAACATGGTCCTATTATCATTCCCATCTACAATGTTCTTACAAAAGTTATAAAATAATGATTAATTTTAATTACAAATAGTTGAAATATATATTTGTAATTGGTATTGAGTATACTATTATTTAAGTAAAAGTATAATCATAAACTGTAATTGAAAAATATGTAACTTTTTTAAAAGTTTTCTTGGTTTTTCATTATATTATTCAGGTAGACACTAACCCTGCAAGTTTCCATTCTGAGATTTGTATTGGGTTAAACTGAGCATGTATTATGAAGCACTGGTTTGATTCACTGATGTCTCTCATACGTTATGTTTTATTTAATCTGAATATTCTTTAGAAACTGTTGACCTTTCGATTATGTTAAGCAACATTCTTTTTTGTAAAATATTTTCCTCAGCTCGTTATAAAAATAGCATGCTTGGTGATAGATCTCTTTATCATGATAACTAATTTTGCAAAGCAGACGTTAACAAAATGCCTCCCCCCAACCACCTGCTTCAATGTGTTCACAGATTTCCAATGGAAACTGCAAATTCATTTAAACCCTGACTTTCATTTTCACTAAGTTTCATCGGTCATCATAACTTGTGTGTTTCTAGTGGACTTCAGATTTTCCTCTGTCATTTCTTTTTATGTTAACTGCGTAGGGTTAAATGTTATCTTCCCCAGTCTCCCAGCCAACTCGAACAAATCGTGATCCGACAGCATTCTCTGCTAATTGTCTTGGAAGCACACTATTTGTCATGCACACTTTTGCTTACATGTTCACGTACGATCTGGGTTTGGAGGGGGTGGGGGAAGGCTAGGAGACACGACTCTTTAAGTGTATTTTCCATCTTGCAATTCCAAAATATGAGGACATTTATTTATAACATTAGAAGCACTCGTGACCACACCAGAAATATGAAAGTGACATTTGCAGATAATAAATTTTGCACCGAAGCACACGTAATTCTACATTTATTTTGCATTCTCATTCTTTTTCATATTCTTCTCGTGCGCACGATTAAGTAAGGGGGAAGGGGGGGAAAAAAAGCATTGCACAGCATGACTGATCAGCGCTGCACCCACACCGTTCCCTCCCACGACACCAGAGATCCCGGGCGGGCCGTCCCAACCCGGGCCAGGCTAACTCGCGCTAACCGGCTCGGGCCGGCTGGTCTCTGCGTCCCCCCCCGCCCCGCTCTCTCTCTCTCTCTCTGATTGGCGGACAGCCCAGCAGGGTGACGTAGCAGCAGCGTCAGCCGCCGCGGAGGTTATAAAAAGGCGGGCTGCAGGCGGGGGTGGAGGCTGACGCGGGAACCCGGGACGGAGGTTCGCTACGGAAAAGGGGGTGGGGGGAAAGAACTAGAAGACGAGAGAAATTTAAAACAAAAGACGAAGGAAGGAAGAAAGAAAACCGGGCGAGAGGAGGAACGCCGGGGGATAAAAAAAAGGCTGAACAACCAGAGGGATTAAATATAAAGGCCAGTCTGGGCAGCGTGGAGCCGAGCGGAGCGCCTGAGCGAGACTCGTACTTCAATGAGTAAGCACATCCCTGTAAGTGAGCGGCGGGCGGGCGGGGGCCGGGGGCGCGCGCGCGCGTGTCCGGGGGGAGGGGGGTGGCGCGCGCCGTCCCTCGCTCGCTGCGCGCGCATGTCGGAGCGAGCGCGGCGGGAGGGGGGTGGTGGGTGTGCGCGCCGGTAACGGCCGTCCCTTAATATGGGGGGAGGGGGAAAGAGAGGGTGCGTGACCGCCAACCGCCCGGGTCGGGGGCTGAGCCAAGCCCTGGCTTGGGTGGTGGGAGGACGGGGTGCGCGCCGGCCCCGAGTCCACGTCGGCCCCGAGTCCACGTGTGTGTGTGTGTGTTGGGGTGGGCGGGCTTGTTGGGCGTTTAATTCCCCCCCCCCCCCCATTCCTGGGGAGTGGGGGGGATGTTCCTCCGCGCACTCCCGGCCGCCGCTAAAATGGCTCCTCCGCCCTCGTATCGTGGCCGGCTGGCTGAAGCCGGCCGTCCCCGGGCCCTCCTCAGTCACTCCTTCCCCCTCCCTTCCTCCCTATTCCACGGTCGGTGGAGGAAGATCTCACGGCCGAGAACCGGTGCTTTCCCCTTTCTCCCTCTTCTTTCCCCCCCCCCCCCCCCGGCGATGTCGGCGACGTGCTGACTCGTCCGGGTGGTCCGCCTGCCGCCTCTGGAGTCTTGCCGTGCGCCTGCAGTGCAGGTTTTCGATATCGGCCGTGCCTCCCTGGGCGGGTCAGCGGCGGTCGTGCCCGTCCCCTCTGCTCGTTCGGCGCAGTGCTGGGATCTTGCCGTGCCCGCCGCCTTGGCTGCCACGTTTCCTGCAATATACAGCAGCGGCGACGCATCACGATGCACTTCCCTGGGTGTAAAGCGTTCCTGGCGTGTCCCCGGGTCGTGAGAGACTCCTTGTAGGTGCATGTTCGTTCTCTGCAGCCGGTTTCCATCGGAAGTTTAGCCAGAGGGTTTTCTTTTGTGCCGGTTATGCCGGCAGTGGGCTCATTGTTTCTGAGAAAAAATCGCTGGCGGGTTTCGGACTCGGTGCAACATGTAAAATCGCATGGCGGCCGTGAGATTGTGTGTGCAGTTAGTGCAAGTCCCCACCTTAAGCTGCTTGAGTGAAGGTTTCAGTATTGACCCCTCTCTAGTTTAGTTTAAAATGGATGGTTCTGAGTAGTATCGCAATGCAGTTTAATTTGATGAACTGCAATAGTATATGTTGCTGTCCCAGTATGTGATGTCAAATGAGTGTATTTGACAGTTTTAACATCTCTTGAATTCTGTAAGATGATTAAATATGCCCTTGAGTCCATGCACCTGTTGCGCTGGAATCTTGGTGTGTTGGCTGCCTTACCATCCTGCTTTATGGCAGTGGAGTTCCCTTGTAATTTTCTGAGCCACGACTGTCATGTATGAAGGAGAGATTGTGAAAGAACAATTCCTTTTAAGGTTAGTTTTTTTTTAAAAAAACCTGAATAATCAACCAACATCAGTACAAAAAGTGTCTAAATTCCTTGGGTTATTTAGGAATTAACTTTATGGGGGAGAGTAATATTTTGTGAAAGCAGCTTTGCTTATCCACTGTGTGTGCTGTAACAATTCTATAATTCATTTCCAAATTATGGAATAACAAAAATTACATACAATGGAATCTGCAGCTGTGGAGTTGTAAAGGTTAATCACTGTCACAGGTGACAATTCATAACTTCCCACTGATCTGAATTGTTCCATCTGTTTAAATTTTAATTATATATTCTTTTGATCCTGCATCAGTGGAGCATTGTTTTCTGAACAGAAATTGAGTACACCATAAATCTTGGACATGGATGTTTTAATCTGTTTAAAACTACTGTGGTGCTGGACACTGCATCAGAGCCACCATTGTTCTCCAGTTCGAAAACATTTTGCAGTTTACTGCAATGATGCATTGTGCAAAATTTTCAAAAAGAAAATCTGGGATAAGAAAATGCTTTCAATCTCAATTGCTAGGTTTGTCAAATTGAGAATATCTAAAATGCAATTAGATAGTTTGTGACATTGTTGTGCAGTTATTCTGTTGGTGAAAGCAGTTGTTATTCAGCTATTGGGACTAGGAAAGTACAGACGATCGTTTCCAGAGTGATGGAAAGGTTTGGTGCTAGCATTATCCATTGTGTAAACATCATACATAATTTGTAAGGATTGGTGGAAAGGAATTAGTTCTGAAACTACTGGAAGTGCTGTCTAAATTAGGAACATCCCAATGATTCTGAGCCCAGTACTTAGTTTTTCTAGTGCTCCAATTAGCTTCCAAGCCCCTGACAGTTAAGTTGTTTTGTCATTGTTATCCATTGTTGTTGAATATTAAAAATTTGTACTTGCTGATGGTATCAATCCTGTCACAGAGGCTGCTAATCCATAAGGTTGATATGAATTTACGAGCACGGGGTGCAGAAGTACATTGATTAAGTGAATGGACCAGCTGCCAGAGTTCGAAGCTCTCTGTGGCAGAGACATGAATTTGAATCCCAATACAGTAGCTAGAGAATTTAAATCCAAGTGATTAAATAAATGTGGAATTAGAGATAGTATTAGTAACGGTAACCATGAGATGATCGGATTATTGTGAAAACCAATCTGGTTCACTAATACCCTATAAGGAGGCCTTTGTCCATATTCAGTTCAAAACTTGTGTGGTCCCAGACCCACCATTGCCACTGACTCCTCAGTTTGGAGACAATTAAGAATGCAGACATTGCCAGTGATGACTACATCCTGGGACTAAATTAATCCTTTTTAAAAACACAGGTAATTGATAGGAGCTATTATTAAATTAGCAGCTCATTTTTCCTGACTGCTTTGAAGTTAGTGAAGACATCCTTTGAGGAACAGTTTGGATTGGGTGGACTGAAGGTAACCCCAAAAATACCACTAGGCTAGAGATAGCAAGAGTTTTAATTAGGATTGTTCCAAGTGTCTCGTGCACATTTCTCCTCATCAGGGAAGCCAGTAGATGATTGCTTTTACTGAGGGCTGGTGATTGTATCTTTTGCATTGCTCTGCCAAACTAGTTAGACTGTACATCAGATCTTCGGCCATGACCTGCCTTTTGAATTCCCCTGTGACGCACAGCTTCCAAGAAATATTTATTCATTAAAGTTATGTTTGAGCTTTGGTGGTTTCAAACAACGAGTGACGCAAAGTGACTTGATGTTAATCGTGACTATAGAAAGGTGGATTTGCATGCTTGATTTTGAGTGCTTCTACGAAAGATCATTTACATGTGAACAGGATTTGGGTGGAGTTGCCCTCTAAAAGAAAAACTTGTGCTGCGAGAACAATTTGGGGTTTTCAATAAAAAACCTAGTGCACTGACACTAATCTGCTTGGTGATGATTCATTAGTTTTGATTCATGTTGACCTTGAGTTGGAGCTATGCTTAAAATTGAGTTGCCGGAGTTCAAACACAAGTGGCTGACTGTTCTGTCACCAGATCTGCTTAGCATGGTTGTAGAAGTGTACACATGATTTTCACTTCCGGCACACAGGTGAGTGTAATAAAAGAAATACAAATATAGTCTGCCACTATAGAGGGAATCATTGATTATTCCTCCTTGTAGGCTTTGTTTTTAGCTGTTTGAATCCCAAAAGCCCAAGATATTGTATTTATGTACTATACCGATTGCAATGAAATATCCCATTTTTTTTCAGGATTTGAATAAAATTTCAGATGAACTTCAAGGGTGATAATGACTGTAGCTTAGATGTAGGTGTAAGGATTTACTGGAATTGGGCAGAGTTGGAGAGCTGTTCAGCTGAAGGCATGGTGAGATACTGGGAATAGAATGAAGGTGCACCTTTCAGCAAGTTCTGGAGCTTGACCAGATTAGGTTTGGGAAAGGGCTTGAACGTGAGGATTTTAACTTCAAAGAATTGCAGGACCAGAAACCAAGCAAACTTGAATGTGGAGATCTTATGATCTCTAGCATCCTTGTTTTTGTATTTCAGGCCGAAATTTGAGATGCACTGTCATCAGCGCCTATATAACTAACTGCAGTACATTCTGTATACACTTCAGACTGCAGCCATGGTAATTGACCACTTCTGTCTGCAGAGGATGTACTGCATTGCTGACATTTGCTGTTTTTTTTTCTTTTTGCAGCACTTGGTTTGACCACTTGATTACTTGGTTGTTCTTAAACTGCAGTTCTACACCAAGATTTTCCATGCTCCCATCATCCACCACATCCCCTCTTAATGTCTCTCAAACAAAGCCAAGGGTCAAAGTGCTATTCATCAGTTCCATTTTACCAAATATAAACAGTGAATGCTGTGAACACTCAAAAGATTCTGATGTTTAAGAGCTTCAGCCTGAAACATAACTGTGTTTCTCTTTTCACAGATGCTGCCAGACTTGTGTTTATAGCATTTACTGATTTTATTTCAGATTTCTATCCTCTGCTGTATTTTGATTTTCAATTTTAACTGACCATTGTCAGGCATGACTTGTTTGAATGAAGCTGGGTATTTGCATCCCACTGATGTTACTTCATTACCCTTCTGTCCTTGCTAAAACCCTGTAACTTGTGTATTTATTTGGTGTCCTTTGTCTACAGTGCACTTTTGCTCCAAATCTGTTTATCTGCACTTTCCCTGATCAACACTTCCATCTGGTTATAGATTTGTTATTGTGGCATGCAACCAATCCTTAGCATGTTAACTATGTTCAGCCAGCCATGGGGATTTATTGCATTGTCAGAGATCAGAGTCTTCTAGCATGGAAACAAGCCCAATGAATATGCAGCAACCATCAAGCTCATTTATACTGATCCCATTTTTATTCTCCCCGCATTTCCTACACTTGCTCCCCCCACCCTAATATTCTACCTCTCAGATACATAATAGGGACAATTTACAGTGGTATACCACCCTATAAATCTTTGGTATGTGGAAGGAAAGTAGAACATATGGAGGAACCTGTGTGGTCAGGGAGAATGTGCAAAGATCAGGATTTGAATGTTAAGTCGTTGGAGCTGTGATACAGCAGCTCTGCTACCATGCTAGTTATTTCTTCCAGTTGTTAATCGATGTTTCATTGGATGGGTTGCAACGCTGATCAGAGTTTGTTACTCAACTCAAAGTGGATGCACCGTGGTAATTGGGATGTACTGAACAATCTGCTGTTTAACAGACTGGAAAAGATTGCCATCACAGCTTAAACATTTAATTACTGGTAAATTAACAATCACCTCAACCTGTGAGTTGGGCTTCATTTAGCTGCTGTGTATGTTGATTTTTTTGTCTATCCCACCAGTGAGCAAATTGAGATTTAATCTCACTTTGATTTTTTTAAAAAAAGTTGTAATCATCTCTTAGATTTGATTCCAATGAATGGCCAATGCTTCTTGCCCTTGAGTTCAAAAAAAGAGAAACCAGTGTATGTTTTAAAACTTGTAGGTAGCAACTTGGATCTGATCTGAAGTGAAAACTGGATGCTTCTCAATGTTCTTGGAAGTCCAAATTTTGTTTTTTTTTGTCCTTTATCCAGTAACATAGGTGCCCAAGATTTTTCCTAAAATCCCCACAAGTAAAGCTTAAATTTAATCTTATTAGAATGTTACTTTGACTAAGTAACAATTAGTATTGTATTTAGGCAAATTTCTGACTTCTAAATCACCAAGATACTCTAGTTTACACCTGATTCAATTCTTTTGTCAGTGCTTGAATGTTTACTACAGTCTACTGGTCCTTCCTAGCGTAATGTCTCAATGACGCAAATCTCAAGACTAATCTACTCTCCCACAATATTCAAAATAGAAGCTTTGAGCCATTTAGGACTTGTATTTGAGCCTTGTGGGCTGGTCATAGTCATTTCACTTGTATGAAAGTCATTACTTTTGCTTGGAGACAACATGGTCAAGAAAGCTCACCAGCGCCTCTACTTCCTCAGGAGGCTAAAGAAATTTGGTTTGTCACCTTTGACTCTCACCAGCTTTTACCAATGCACCAGAGAAAGCATCCTATCTGGATGTGTCACGGCTTGGTATGGCAACTGCTCTGCCCAGGACCCCAAGAAACTGCAGAGAGTTGTGGACACAGCCCAGTGCATCACGGACACCAGCCTCCCCTCCTTGGACTCTGTCTTTACCTCTCGTTGTCTTGGTGTAGCAGCCAGCATAATCAAAGACCCCACCCACCTGGGGCATTCTCTCTTCTCTCCTCTTCCATCGGGTAGTAGATACAGGAGCCTGAGGGCATGTACCACCAGACGTAAGGACAGCTTCTACCCCACTGTGATAAGATTATTGAATGGTTCCCTTATACAATGAGATGGACTATGACTTCATGATCTATCTTGTTGTGACCTTGCATCTTATTGCACTGCACTTTCTCTGTAGTTGTGACACTTTACTGTTATTTTCTTTACCTGTACTACCTCAATGCACTCCGTACTAACTCAATGTAACTGCACCGTGTAATGAATTGACTTGTACGATCAGTATGTAAGACAAGCTTTTCACTGTACCTCGGTACAAGTGACAATAATAAACCAATACCAATACATGTTCTTCCCTCAAGCTGCCTTCCATTTCTTTTTCTATTTCTTCAAGTTATGTTCAATCATTTGTCCTTGTCTACTTTCTCCTTTGGGCTGTTATATTTAAATTAATATTTTGATTTATGCTTAAACTTTTAATCCTATTTGATCTGATTTGCTGCATTATTTACGTATTGGCTGTATATGGCCAAAGTAACTAGTTTTATGCTCCGTTTCAGAATGCATCGTAGGCTGTGAAGTACTTTGTACTTGCTAATGTAATGCAAACAAAACAGCAGCAACTTTGTGTGTGTTCCCACAATCGGAAGAAAAGTAGGTTATTTTCATTTGGGAAGATGTGTTGGTCAGGGTGCTGACTCTCCAGATGGTGCCATTGGATGCTGTGGAAGGCCTCCTTTTCCTGTCGTACAAAAATGGGTTCTGTGGTAGTGTGGAACTCAGAATGATGGTGGGGGTCTTCACTTTGATTTTATTCTTGGTATCTGGAGTGGGATGTGAATCACCAACTTCTAACTTGGGTCAGGGGGGCTATTCACTTGTCTAAGGCAGCACAGTAGCTTTCTATCGTCTGCAGGAGCAAAGTCTTTTATCTTCAAGGGTCACTGATTTGCATGATTGCATTGACCTTTAGCAGAAGTACCCATTGCTCAAGTCCTCATTTTGTTAGAGGATTATATTAAAGGCTGTAGCCATAGGACATGGGAACACAGGCCCTTTGGCCAACTGAGTCTGCACATGTCATCAAGCATCCACTGATGCTACATTAATTGTTTTATTTTCCCTATATTCCCACTGATACCACCCCCCCCCCCCCCCCAACCCCTGATTCTCCCTACACACAAGGGGCAATTTAGTGGCAAGTTGACTCACTAACCTATATGGTTTATCTAGTTGTCATACAAAACGTGACTTTCTTAATAGTGCTGTTTGTGTGCTGGACAAGATTACTTGGAGTATGCTGCAGCTGTGCTCATCTCTTGGGTAGATGTAAATGTTCGCACACCATTCAGTGAGTGCTAAGTACATTTAGGGGCACGACATAATTTAAATGTAATAGTTGTCCATTGCTTCCATTTGATAATTTCATATTATAAATTAACTCTTTCAAAGTGCTCAGTTTCATGTAAGGTACTTGTTTTGCTGTACATTGTTATGAGATCTTTCAGCAAGGCTTCAAGGAGTCTTGAGGTGATGCAACCAGATATAACTAGATGTGATGCAATCTAACTGAACACTATGTTGCTATCCATTTGGAATGAATTTCCTTGTGTTGCTTTAACAGTGCTAATCTTTGTATTCTATTGCATTAACAGAGCTGGGAAGTACTGAAATAGAGAACTGTTGAAGTCAAGTGCATCTTCTACATGGAATTTTAGTGTTAAGTGATTTAAAACTTCTAGAAATCTAGATATAGTTGTTGCTTCAATGGAGTATGTGCTTTGGAGATTCACATTGAAGGGGAATGAGACTGGAAGTGAACTTCATAATGGCAATGTAAAAATTACACAGGACTTTGTACGCAGAGTTGCATTCCATTGATTTCTGCCTGCCTACTGCATTCCAACATCTTGTTGCCGGAGGAACAAACATTGTTATTGTGTATATATGCGTGTGTGTGTGTGTGCACGTTCGTTCATTCTCACTGGCCATTTGCATGGAATTCAAATCGCCATATCAAATTGCAAAGTTAATACTTCTGAACATTGAAAACAAAGCCTTTTTTTTGTTTAAAGTAGACTGGTTCATGGGTTTGCATTTTAAAGTCTTTAATTGTAGAGTTCTGGTGTGCTAGAAAGCAAGGGACTGTCACAGGTGATGAATTTTGAAGCTGGTAGAGAAGCAAGTAAAACTCGTTTTAACAAATTGTTTTTGCCAACTCTAGATATTTTGGGTGAATTGATTGGCTTTCAAATGGTATTTCTGATACTGAACTTATCATTTTCAATTTTCTGGATATGACATTTAATTATGTTAGCCACAGCCTTGACACCTTTGGATGGTGGTCAGATCAGTGTCTTATAAACACTGGTGTTTATATTTGTAGTTACAAACTAATGCCTTTATTTAGCTACAAGTTGGGTGTATATTTTTGAGGATTTGGATTATAATTTTGCCAAGCAATTTTCACTTCATTTAGGAAAAGAAAAATGTACAAGTCTCCGAAAATGTTCTATTTAATATTTCTTTTTTTTATTGCAGCAGTTCTGTGGTGTTCTAGGTCACACATTTATGGAGTTTCTGAAGGGCAGTGGAGACTACTGCCAGGCACAGCACGACGTCTATGCAGACAAGTGAACTGTAGAAGTCTACTGCTATTCCACTTAATAAACCCCCTCAAGAGCAGATTACCAGCAACTGGGAGTAATAGAGGAAGATTCATCGGAGACTGTATCTGGATGGGGTAACCAAGTGGGCTGTTTTTTTGTTGGTCACAGTATTACTGGATTGAAGATTTGCTGCTTGTCAAGAGCTTCATCAAAAGCCTTCAAAAGTGTAAGCACTCCATTGGCAGTGGAATTTGACAAAACTGAACCTTTTATTTTCAGCTTTTTTGCCGAATAGTTTTTTCACTTTTTAAGATTTGTGCATTTTTATAAGAAAATGGCTCGAATGAATCGCCCAGCACCTGTGGAAATTACCTACAAAAACATGAGATTCCTGATCACACACAATCCCACCAATGCAACCTTAAATAAGTTCATAGAGGTGAGAATCTATTTTGAAGGATTTAAGTATTTAATATTTAGTATTCTGATAGTTTTCTACTCCTTGGAACAACCCACTTCCTGGTGTTTCCGTTCTGGTAACTATATCAGAAGTGTTTCCTTGTCTTGAGTTTCTGTATAGAAATGTGCTTTTACCCATGCGGTAAAATTTTGAAATGCAATCAGCTCAGGCCATCGGACCATTGACACCACCTCCATCCATGTACATGCTCTTGGGGTTTCTCCTGATTTTCTTTTATCTCAATTTTGCCTGATGAAATTATTTGCCCCGCAAGGTCCCCAACTAACTATGGGCACGTGCAGTGGTTCTCTTGGAAGTTGAACGTTATTCAGCTACAGGATACTGCTCCTGGATGGTTGCATCATCTTGCTGAATGTTGGGTGATTAGGGCACTGAAGCAGTTGACTGTTAAAGTCAGTTGAGGAATTGATGGCTTCACTAACCCGAGCCCATCAGTAGTGATATAAATCGATTTTATTTTTTTAATGCTATGTGACTTGTGTCTAAGCTTTGTAGTTTTAGGTTGCCCCATGGCTCTCTGATTCAGTTTACTAATTGACACTGAGAAAATTCTGGAAGAAATTTGGTGGAGGTCTTCACCCCACTCAACCCCTTGTCAGAAACCTGTTGTTTTGTGTTTTTCAAAACACGTCCTTGGTAAATTAGAAAGCCATGAGAGATGCAGTCTTCATATTATTTAGTTCTGCATTTGTATTGTGGAGCACTTGCACTTTGGACCAAGTGCTCATTGAGCAGCAGATACTGCGATCTGAAAATAAATGGAAAGTTCAGGAAACACATTGAGGGCTTAAATTTTTGACTTGGAATAACCCAACATCTAGCATGTGCTATTAATAAAATTTTGGATATAAGCAATACATTGTGTGCTGGTTGCTTTCAACTCTGTGACAGGTCTTTTATCATACTAAATGATTTTTCAGGAATTGAAGAAATACAGTGTTACCACAGTTGTTAGAGTATGTGAAGCAACTTATGATACATCTCCAGTTGAAAAAGAAGGCATTCAGTTTTTGGTGAGTAAAACGGATTTTGGTTTTAAATCGATAACTCAATTGCAAAATAGACAATACTGATCTAGTATGTTGTGCTAATGATTTAGTACATGCCCCAGCTACGTAAAATCCTACGTTTAGTGCGGCCAGCTTTGGCTGCCCTGAGTAGAGTGAATTATCAGTATAATTGGTTATTTTCCTGATTGCCTCAAATGTTTGCACAATTCTACATCAGATTGATGGATTCCTGTTCTATCTAATATAAGTTAAGGCAGCTTAAGACCAATTCCTACCTGGATTTAAATTGTACACCTGGCCTAACTTGGTTTTAAACTTCCCACTGGATTCTTAACCCTAAGGTTATGGCAGCAGACAATTTATTTTGCAAGTAGCCTTGGTTTCTGCCTAATAGATGCGTGATGGGTGCCAAAATACAAGTTCCATTAGCAAAAGCTTTGGCTCAAGTTGTCATATGTGGGTAATGGTTGTGTTGACCTAAACTAGTAAATTGGCTTATAAAAACACAATAGGAACTGTCTTTTTAACAGGACTGGCCGTTTGATGATGGTGCTCCACCTTCCAATCAGATTGTCGATGATTGGCTTAGCCTTTTGAGAGTTAAGTTCCGTGAGGAGCCTGGCTGTTGTGTTGCTGTCCATTGCGTGGCAGGACTTGGACGGTGCGTATTATTCCTGCGTTCTGAACTTTAAAACATTGCCCTTGAATCATGGCTATATTCTCAGTTTGTGTAGAGTATTCAAGGTAGGAAATGCCTGTTCCTGAGAGGAAGGGCAAAATAAATTATTGGAGTAAAGGATTGATTGCTGAGCTACAATCGGTGAGAAAGTTTATAGAAGTTTTCTTCCAAGGTCAAGTTGAGATGCACTGTAGCTATAGAAGAGTTTTATATCCAGCAATACTGAGAGGTAAGATTTTGAATCCTGCATGTTGAGTGTTGCTGAAGATTAGCTGGAGGCTGAGATGCAAATGGATGTGATTTACAACATTCTTAAACATAGTGCAAGCAATATATCAAAATCAAATCTAAGGCAGGCAAACTAATCATGAGACGTTTGATGGCGGTGTTCACAATGTCATTTAAAGTTCAGTGATTGGGGAGGAGTGATGTGGCCTGGTTTTACCTGGACAGAAATTTGATTTCATTCTATCAGAGGAGAACAAGGGTTCTGACTGGAATCCTGACAGTATCCGGGATGTGGCCATAACTGGAGCAGTGTCTGAGATTTCCTGCAATGTGCTGAGGGTGATGATCCATGGAGCAGAAGTAGTGATTATTAGCCGAGTCAGGAAGGATGATGGAACAAGAACCAAATGAAGCATTAGACCAGAGGTTGTTAACATGTTTTGTTGGCATTGGACTAAGTAGGATATCCTAACAGAAATCTTTGGCATACACCTCAAATTATTAAATTAAAATTTATTTACTTAAATTTGGTTTGATCACATTACCTTCCAGTGTCTTCTATCAAGGCATTGTCAGGTGCCTTTAGACTTGGGGCTACAAGAATTGTGTATGTTGAATTTAAAGGCAGCAGTAAGAGTAGGATACTGAGGCAGGTCTCTTTTCCTGAGAGAGGCACAAAAATTAAACCAATTAGTGGAGCATGAGCTATGTCAACAATTAAAAGTGAGCATTACCCCGTAGGGGTATTGTTAGAACACTGGTTTGTAGAGAATAAGTCACTGGGCTTGTAACAGACAGGTTTGGAAGCATGATACTAGTTTTTAAGTAGTGAAGTGTTCTGAAATGAATGAAACAAATGTTTTTAAACAGAGCTCCAGTTCTGGTGGCCTTGGCGCTTATTGAATGTGGAATGAAGTACGAAGATGCAGTTCAGTTCATTCGACAGTAAGTGAAGTTTGTATTCTGCAAAATCACAGGGTGTGCTGATATGAAGTTTATGCTCAAAAAAAAAACTCAAAAGAACTGTTCCAAAGAGTTAACTTCAATTGTTAATGTCTAGGAGCTCGACGTTTAGCAAAAGACATGAAACTGATCTTTTTGTGTTAAAGAATTGGAATGTTCTATGCATTCAGTTATCTCTATTTCACCACGGCATACTTGAAAGCAATTTTTTTCGTGCCCTTTAAGCAAAATTGTTTTTAGCAAATTAATTTGGAAACCTGACTTCACAAACATTGCTTTTAATGTGCAGCAGCCCATTTATTTTCAACTAATTTCAGATATTTCTTAGTAAATTAGCTTATGCTAAAGATTCCTTAGAGAGGGGGAAGCTTGTCCTGGCATTTAACAGAATCAGGTTTATCACTGAGATGTCAAGAAATTTGCTGATTTGTGGCAGCAGTACAGTACAAGACATAAAAATTACTATAAACTACAAAAAAAGTGCAATAGGGAAATAACTAGGTAGTGTTCATGGACCATTCAGAAATCTGATGGTGGATGGGAAGGAGCTCTTCCTAAAATGTTGAGTGCAGGCCTTCAGGCTCCTGTACCACCTCCCTGATGGTAGTAATGCAGAGGGTGTGTTCCGGATGGTGAGGGTTGTTAATGATGGATGCTGCCGCCTTGAGGCACTGCCTTTTGAAGATGACCTCAATGGCGGGGAGGGTTGTGCCTGTGATGGAACTGGCTGAGTCTACAACCCTCTGTAGTCTCTTTCAATCCTGTCCATTGGAGCCTCCATACCAGGCTGTGATGCAACCAGTCAAAATACATCTGTAGAAATTTGCAACAGTCTTCAGTAACATACCAAATCTACCTAAAACTCCTAACAAAGTAGAGCCACTGACATGCCGCCTTCGTGATTGCATCAATGTGTTGAGCCCAAGATAGATCCTCTGAGATGTTGGCACCCAGGAACTTGAAGCTGCTCACCCTTTCCACCACTGACCCCTCAATGAGGACTGGTGTGTTCTCCCAACTTCCCCTTCCTAACATCTACAATCAATTACTTGGTCTTGCTGATGTTGAGTGTGAGGTTGTTGCAACACCATTCGACCAGCTGATCTACCTCACTCCTGTACACCACCTCGTTGCTACCTGAAATTCTGCCAACAGTGGTGTCATCAGCAAACTTATAGGTGGTGTTTGAGCTGTGCCTTGCCCCACAGTCATGAGTGTAGAAAGAGTAGGGCAGTGGGCTAAGCACACATCCTTGAGGTGTGCCTGTTTGTTTTTCTATAAATGTTTTTCTATTACTTTCCTTGCAACATACAAAGAACTTGAACCACAAGTTCCCCACTTACCTCTTGCTCATTTTACTTCTCGTCTTACCAATGTAACCTTCCACTCCCCTCCTTGCTGTGCCATTTACCTTTGAAGCCTCAAATACCTCCTGGTTGTAAAACATTGCTTCAGTAGTGACATTAGATGCAGTATCCCCCTATCCCCTTTCCAAATAGTTGAGTAGATTTAAGCATTAGCATCAAAATTATGACCATTACATGACTGTTCCATCTTGAAAGAAACCATATTCATGGAACATAGCATTTGAATTGGCAGTCATCCCACATAGTGTGCATCAATTAACTATCCACTTCATATTAGTATTAGGCAGAATTGTCTGCCAGTGTTTAATATAGTTTCTTTTGAACCTGAAGGGACCATTAAAATACAAGTAACCAAATGCAATGGTTGATATTAGTATTGGGAATGCGGATAAATGATTGAAGGATTCTGCTTCAGGCAATTTATTGAATGGTAGAAAACTGCAGCTTGCATGAGAGCAGTTTTAAACCTTGTTTTATTTTATAGGAAACGACGTGGGGCCTTTAATAGTAAGCAGCTCCTGTACTTGGAGAAATACCGTCCCAAAATGCGTCTGCGCTTCAAGGATTCCAATGGTCATCGGAATAACTGCTGCATCCAATAATATCGGAGGATTGATCACTTAATTCATTTGAAGGCATTGGAGATGGCCAGCTTGGCTAATTCAGCAGAAGAACGTAAAATTTTTAGATGTGCTTTGTAATGTCAACTGGTGCTTCCTTCGGAGTTGAAAGATGAAGGTGGTGTTTTGTTTTAAACCCTGAGATTCTTGCCTTCAGATCCACTTTTTGTGAGCTAAAAAGTTGCTGCTGTATGTTTCTGAACTAGAAAAAGGGTCCCTCCACAATTGGTATCAAAGTATAAACTCTTGTCCACATTAATTGTCTTAACAGCTGTGAAGTACAGCATGTGCACCGTTGCTGTTTACAGATGCGAAGATGTAGAATGGCTAAATTAAGCAACAAATTGCTGCCATGTTTTCTTTAGTGTTCCACATGTCTGTGTGTAAAAAGCTGGAACCTCTTAAGCAGTTCCTCCCTTCCCACCCCCACCCTGCTTCCTGTCTTGAGTCATTTTGTGCATTGCTAAACAACTGTCAGCTTTTTGATATCTCATTGAAAGTTTGCCTGAATTGGTCAATGCTACATGAATCTTGTGCACAGCTCCTTCAGTTGAGTGTCCTGCACGCTAGCGTCAAAAGATTTAACTGCTGGCTGCTCACTATACATTTCAACACTGTTTACATGTCCTCCCACAGTCGCACTAGATCTAGTTGCTGCACAACATATACCTAGATTACTTTTTAAAGAAATTATTGTTAACTAAAGTCAAAACAATACATTTGGATGCCCTCTTCTAATGTATATTGTATTTTCAAAAAGGCTTAAAATGCATTTTTGTTGAGAATCATGAGACGTACCATTAATTCAAATCTGTCCCTCTGTCACAGTGTCCAAAAGGACATTTTGGTTCACTAGACTGCGCATTACAATGCTCATAGTGTATAGAAGCACACACGGGTTTAGTTTTCCAAATGAAGCATTACTGGCACTCCACAATTGATCTATAGGGAGAGCCTAAGAGGAGGATTTGGCAGGGGGGCTATCTAATATTAGTATGTTGCCTTTTTGTCTTGTGCAGAAAATGTACACTGGGGTTTGCCCATTACATACGGAGTAATTTTTTTTAAAGGTAGAAATGCTTTGTTGTAGCTAAATTCATATTGTACAGTAACTTTCCAAAACTTGTAATCTTTCTTGATGTAATATTGGAAATTTACCAACTTGTCAGAAGCATAATTTTTGAGTTTCTGCTTAAACTATGCAGGCTATGATGTCTGTAATATTTTGTATGCCTTTTGATTGCATAAGTTAATACTTGGATACTTGATCATTTAATTATGTAATTTGATGCAATGTTGTATTAATGTTAGATAAACCATATTTATACTGTCTTGGGAGCGTGTGGTATAGTTCTGTGGGAGAAATAATTTGCCAGCATTCACCAGCTTGTTTAAAATCTAGTGCGAGAGCTTGTCATCTGAAATAAAGTGGGGGAAAAAAGCAAATCTTTGTAAACTGCTTCTTTACTTACTGATTTTACATTCAGCTTTGAAAGATGCATTTATTTCAGGTCCAGACAACAATTCTCAAGATTGGAAGGTTGAGAACTTGATGATTACATGTTAAAGTTTTAGGACTTCAAATCCAAAGAAGTGAGATTGTTTTGTATGCTATGATCTAGAGTAACTTGAACTATATTTATACTAGCAGATCAGTTAAATTATGTGCTGAATTTAGAAACAGTGTTGCTTTAGATTTTCTTCATTATCTTGGTCATTGAGCAAAGATTGCTTGAACCAGTTCTTGCATTGGAGTTGACCACAGTTGACAGAGGGCCTATCAGAGGACAGCATCAAGTTGAAAGTCAATGCAGTACCTTGCATGATCAATTCATTTCAATGCATTTCATGCAATTTGCAAAGACTGCTTCAGGTATACATCAACTGTGTTTAAGTCTCCATATAAAGGAAGATTGGGTTCCATGCTTAAACTTTTGACTGCAGGTAGCAAATGGACAACATGTGGCATTTTGTGCTGCTGGTTTTTTGTATTTGTATCTGACGTGTGAATTCAGTTCCTGGAATCTCCAGTGAATGCTCCTTCAGTGTTGGATGTATTTGAAGAGACTTAACATCACTAACACTGCAGCTGCATCAGTTGCTGTGGTAATTAGCCAACATATGGAACAAGGGTCACAATTAAATGAGGATTGACTCTTCAAGCTGTCCTCCTATAGGTCATTCCAGGCTGCCCAAGGGACTTCCAATACACACTTCATTATGGACATATCAAGCATGTTGAATACTTTGGGCTCATCTCTTCCTCTTCTGACTTCAAATTTGCTGTGGAAATGGGGCTCCACAGTACTTTAGGTGTAACTTAGTGCCCTGGTGGTGAGTGGGAGATAGGTCTTTTAAAAATTTAGTTTCTAGGAGTGGGTGCATCAACCAAGTTTGTTCCTGATCTTCCTAGATTTTCACTGTTTGATAATAATGTGCAGATATCCCTACACCAGTGGATTTCCAATTAAGTATCTTCTTTATATGGAAGCTTAAACATTTATACCAGCCCTTGACTTGTGTTTCCTATCAACTATCTTGGGTGGGCTAGCTCTGAGTTGATTCTGTACTCCTTCACATTACTTCAGTTTTGAAACTCTTTAAAATCATACTTGTGATTTTAATAGCTGGGGGTATGTGCATTCTTTTTTAATTAAGACCTTGTAATATTTTTATGAATATGCTGCACTTAATAGGGGTGTAATATTGTCTGAATTATAGTCCCCAGAAATGTATGCATCTTCATCTGTGTTACTTTGTTTATAATGGCTAATATTTTACAAGACTTATTACATTTTGTATATACATTAATTTACATGGACCCTTCCTGATTCCTAGATTTTTACTATTCAAATAGTCTGCAGCTGTGTTAGGGTGACATCTTAACTCTGTATGTAAGTATTAATCAAAGAAGCCATTGCATGAATTCCATTTCTCTCCCACCTACAACTTTTGCAACTGCAACCTTTAAAACTAATAGAATCTTAAAGCCTTGTAGGTGGCTGTTCAGCCCTTGTCTGTGCCAGCATTTTCAAATTGCTTTCTAATTAATTCTACAAGAATGTCTTTTCTCCACAAGTCTAAATTTTTGTGGTTCAATGTGTATTCCATTCCTTTTGCAAAAGCATTTCTAAAAGCTCTCCCCAAAAACTCCTCTGATTCTTTAGCCAATTACCTTCATTCTGTGCTGTCTGGTTACTAACTCGTGGATTTAATTTACAAAATGTTGAGCTTTGAACGGTTCTATTAAATCTTTACCCAAATTCTTAAAGCTATTGCAGCTTCACCAATCTTACATATAACTGCAGTGCTTCCTTCTAATAAATCTGCAGTGAAAATGCCCTATCTTGAGTAATACTGTGGGTGCTGCTGGACCTTCTAACATCTGGACATTTGAGGTCAAGAAGCAATTTGCATTGCAAAGGTCATTGTAGCCTGAGCTGGCAGCACAAATTACGTTGGATTTAGAAACAGGAAAATTACAGCACAATTCAGGCCCTTTGGACTACAAAGCTTTGCCAAACATGTCCCTACCCTAGAAATTACTAGGCTTACCCATAGCCCTCTTATCATACTCAGCTCCATGTACCTATCTAACAGTCTTTTGAAAGACCCTATGGTATCCGCTTCCACCAGTTTCTGGCAGCCCATTCCACTCACCACTCTGAGTAAAAAAAAAACTTACCCCTGACATCTCTATATCTACTCCCCAGCACCTTAAACCTATGTCCTCTTGTGGCCACCAATTCAGCCCTGGGGAAAAGCCTCTGACTATCTACCCTATCAATACCTCATATCTCTTATCAGGTTCCCCCTCATCCTCCATCTCTCCAAGGAGAAAAGGCTGAGATCCCTCAACCTGTTTTCATAAGGCATGCTCTGCATTCCAGGCAGCATCCTTGTAGATCTCCTCTGCACCCTTTCTCTGGCTTCCACATCCTTCCTGTAGTGTGGCGACCAGAACTGAGCACAATACTCCAAGTAGGATCTGACCAGGGAGCTATATAGCTGCAACAATAACTCATGGCTCCTAAATTCAATTCCCCGATTGATGAAGGACAATACACCATATGCCTTAACCACAGAGTCAACCTGCGCAGCTGCTTTGAGCATCCTATGGACTTGGACCCCAAGATCCCTCTGATCTTCCACACTGCCAAGAGTCCTACCATTAAGACTATTCTGCCAACATACTTGACCTACCAAAATGAACCACTTCACACTTATCTGGGTTAAACTGCATCTGCCACTTCTCAGCCCAAATCTGCATCCTATCTATGTCCCTCTGTAACCTCTGACAGCACTCCAAACTACAACACACCCAACCTTCGTGTCATCCGCAAACTTACTAACCCACCCCTCTACTTCTTCATCCAGGTCGTTTATAAAAATCACAAAGAGTAAGGGTCCCAGTACAGATCCCTGAGGTACACCACTGGTCACTGACCTCCACTCAGAATACGACCCTTCAACAACCACTCTTTGCCTTCTGTGGGTCAACCAGTTCTGGATCCACACTGCAATGTCCCCTTAGATCCCATTTCTCCTCACCTTCTCCATAAGCCTCGCATGGGGTACCTTATCAAACGCCTTGCTGAAATCCATATACACTACATCTACTACTCTCCCTTCACCGATGTGCTTAGTCACATCCTCAAAAAATTCAATCAGTCTCATAAGACAGGACCTGCCCTTGACAAAGCCATGCTGACTATTCCTAATCATACTTCTCCAAATGTTCATAAATCCTGCCTCTCAGGATCTTCCCCATCAGCTTACCAACCACTGGGGTAAGACTCACTGGTCTATAACTCCATGGGCTATCCCTACTCCCCTTCTTGAATAAGGGAACAACAACCGCAACCCTCCAATCTTCCAGAACCTCTCCCGCCTCCATCGATGACGCAAAGATCATTGTCAGAGGCTCTGCAATCTCCTCCCTCGCCTCCCACAGCAACCTGGGGTACATCTCATCCGGTCCCGGTGACTTATCTAACTTGATGCTTTCCAAAAGTTTCAGCACCACCTCTTTTCTAATAGCTACATGCTCAAGCTTTTCAGGCCCCTTCCTGTTCCTGACCTCCACCCACAGAGACTCCGTGGACAATCCCTCTGCAACGTCCACCTTTTCCGCAGCCGTGACACTATCTCTGATCACAGTGCCACTCCCCCACCTCTCTTGCCTCCCTCCCTGTCCTTCCTGAAACATCTAAAACCTGGCACTTGAATCAACCATTCCAGCCCCGGAGCCATCCAAGTCTCCGTAATGGCCACCACATCAAAGCTTCAAGTATCGATCCAAGCTCTAAGCTCATCCGTCTTGTTCACAACACTCCTTGTGTTAAAATAGACATATCTCAAGCCTGTCTGAACACGTCCCTTCTCTATCACCTGCCTATGGTACTTACTCCTAGCTTCCTCTATTTGAGAGCCAAACGCCTCATCCCCAGTCTCTCCAGTACCGATCCCACCCCCAATAATTCTAGTTTAAACTCTCCCCAGTAGCCTTAGCAAACCTCCCCGCCAGTAGAAAAGAGGCCCCAATAATCCAGAAAACTGAATCACTGCTCCTTACTCCAATCCCTCTACCACGCATTTAACCTCCTCCTCATTCTGTTCCTATACCCACTGTCGCTTAGCACAGGCAGTAGTCCGGAAATTACTACCTTTGAGGTCCTGCTTCTCAACTTCCTTCCTAATTCTCCATAGTCTCTTTTCAGGACCTCATTCCTTTCCCCACCTATGTCGTTGAATACCTACCCTACCTATTATATATTATATATATGTTCCCTACCTATTGAATTATTTTGGTAAAAATGGGCTGATGTGATTTTTTTCTTTAAAGTGCCTGTTGTACATGCTGGGGTGGTCAAACATGCTAAGATGTATGTGATAGCATCGGCAAGTTCAAGAACTGCAAGATGACAATTGTAAATACATTTTTATTGCTAACATTCCATTCCATAAATTATGAAAAAACACTAAACTCGTACTCACTTCATGGCTACTTAGTACTAGAACTAGAGGCCTTGTTAATCTCCATTCTGAACACTGGAATTGTTCTAATAGTGAAACTTTTGTGTTTAGATCTAAAATTCTAGCCATGTCTGCAAGATTCTTAAATTCACCTTTTAAAAATAGGATACTTAGTGCAAACTATATTCAGAATCAGGTTTATCATCACTGACGTGTTGTGAAACTTGTTTTGTGGCAACAGTACAGTGCAAGACATAAATTACTATAAGTTACCAAAAAATAAAATTGTGCAAAAGAAGAATAATGAGGTAGTATTCATGGACTGTTCAGAAATCTGATGGCAGATGGGAAGAAGCTGTTGCTGAAACGCTGACTGTGGGTCTTCAGGCTCCTGTACCTCCTCCCTGATGGTAGTAATGAGAAGAGGGCATATCCCAAATGGTAGGGTCCTTAATGATGGATGCTGCTGCTTTGAGGCACCGCCTCTTGAAGACGTCCTCAATGGCAGGGAGGGTTGTGCCCGTGATAGAGCTGGCTGAGACTACAACCTCCTGCGGCCTCTTGCGATCCTGCAGATTGGAGCTTCCATACCAGGCGAAGATGCAACCAGTCAGAATGCTCTCCACCGTACATTTGTAGAAATTTAGAAGAGTCTTTGGTGACATGCCAAATCTCCTCAAACTCCTAATTCATGAAAAGACAGTGACTTGGGGTCAATCCTGACCTCAGGCACTGTCAATGAAGTTTGCACATTCTCACTATGACAATCCAGATTTTCTCTGGGCACTCTGGTTTCCTCCCACATCCATGACTGAAGTTTATTTCCACAGTTGCCGTGATGGGATTTGAACTCTGTGCTTCGGATTTTCTAGTCTAGTGGTTAACTGGTCTGCTACAAGTGTACCCCAATGATGTGTAGGCTATGATTTGGTTACCTCTGTCATATGCCATGGATATAACAGATTTAAAGACCCTTAATTGCATTGGTCCTCAGTCATTTTTCCTTACGACTGGCCAAATACTCTAGTAGAGTGGACTTCATAGGTTTGCACAATGTAACAACAGAAAGTGTTACTGTCTCATAGTTCCAGTGACCCAGATCCTTGATCTTGGGTGTGGTGTGGATCTCTTAACTTCTTGTGTATCCCCTGAGTGCTTCGATTTCCTCCCACATCCTGCAAGTTGATTGGCTACTGTCAAAAAAAATGTCCCCTAGTGTAGGTTGATGGTGGGAGAACTGGGTGGAAGAGGATATGTCTGTAAGAGGTTACACGGGGAATGGAAAATGAGATTTCTGAGAGCTGGCATTGAACTGACTGGCCAAATGTCTGCCTATGTCATATGGAAATATGAACCTCCTGTGCACCTGCAGCTGTAGAACAGCCAATCTCATTTGGCATAAGACAAGCCTCAGTTAATTACATCTGGAATTTAAAACTAACCTCTATGCTGGCCACGAAATTGCTGGCTTTTGTAAATCATCTGGTTTGCTTGCATTCTTCAGGGAAGGAAATCCGTCCTTACCTGATATGGTCTGTGCGTGACTCCATTCCTAGAGCAATGTCACTGAGTCTTACCTGCCCTCTGAAATGGGCAAGTCCTTCAGTTGTTACAGCCGAGGTTCGAGAAGACTGCTCATCTTCACCTCAGTGGCAAAATGGAACGGGCAATAAATGCTGGGTTTGCCAGTAACACACACATCCCAAAGAAATTAGCTCTTAAAAAGTTGCGGTTCTGTACTTGTCAATTCTGTTTCTGCACTGAGCCTCTTGAATATCCTCTCTGCAGTGTGTAAATGAAGGACGCCATATGTCCAATCATCTACAAATTGACCATAGAGGGTTTCAGTTGCCTTCTGCTTAAATGATAATGTAGCAGAACCAAGAACAGCCTAACTTCAAAAGCCTATCTCATTCTTTGGAAAACAAGATTATCCAGGTGTTCAGGGAGATGGTGAATTTAATAAATTGGTGACATTTGGGAGTGCATACTTCTGCTTGGGGTTACAGGAATCAATTCTGGTAGCAACCTGCTGACAATATGTCATGCTGCATGCTACCTAATTAGATTATGGCTGATATGAATTATATCAACCTGGCCTCCTCTATCCTTAATGGACAACCTAACAAATGTCTACCAATTTTAGTTTCAAAATTTTTCAACTAACATGCAGCCTCAGCTTTATAGGAGCAAGTCTAAGATTTACACATTTTTAATACAGGACAAGGGCACTTCAGATAAGGTCAGCATTTGTTGTCCATCCCTCCTTGTCCTTGAAGGTTGGTAGTGAGCTGCTACCTTGAACCTTTGCAGTCTGTTTGCTGTTGCGAAGGGAGTTCCAGGATTTCGACTCGATGATGATAGAATGCCAATTTATTTCCATTTCAGGATATTGCACGACTTGGAGGGGAACCTACAGATGATGGTGTTTCCATGTGATGTTGGTGGTAGACGTCACTAGTTTTGGAGGTGCTTCTGGATTAACCTAGATGAGGAACAGCGGTGCCTTTTGTAAATGGTACATGGTGTTCCAATGGTGGAGGGAGTGAATGCTTAAGGTGATGATTGAGATTGATTAAGTGGCCTATTAGTCCTAGATAGAGTCATGCCTCTTGAAAGTCAAAGCTGTACCCATTGAGCTAAGTGCAGAGTATTCCCTCAGAAACTTGATTTGTAGACGCATTAGTCACTTATTGGAGGACACCCGGTTTCTGACTGCTCTTACAGCTAGAGGATTTATGTGCCTAATCCAACTGACCTTCTGCATGATGGTGACCCCACCCAGGTTGGTTACTGGTGTGGACTCAGTGATGGTAATGCAATTGGGTATCCAGATTAAGTGGTTAGACTTGTTATTGTCGCCTTGCACTTAGTATACACAAATGTTATTTGCTATATGCTTGAATAATGTCTCGGTCTTCTGCATGGAGGCATGGATTGTTCATTTCATGGGGAGTTGTGAAATGCTGTGAGGAAAGATGCTCTCTCACATCTTTGCTAAATAGCCTGTTCTAATCCTGAGGGTCTGCTTCTTTGCTCTGGAGTTCCCCAGCAGTAAAAATAGTTTTTCGCCATCTCCACTATTAACTTCTCTAAGAACATGATCACCCCTTAACCTGCTTCAAGGTAATACAAATTTAGTGTATGCACTCTGACCCAATAATTTAACATTTCTTGTCAGAAATTTGTTCAAGTCATAATTGGTGAGTGTCCCCACAGCCAAAACAAAGCCTTGGGCTTCCAGCATCCTGTGCAAGCCATTTGCATTTACAATGAATAAAATGCAGCTGACATACTTCCAGAATAAGGACACGTTAGATGATGTCCTCTGTTTCAGAGGCTCAGCACCACCTCATTTAATATTATTGACTTGCCGATTCTCTCATTTCAAATAATTTAACTGATTTATTCAAACCCAGAGAACTCCACAGTCAAAAGTATTGTAGTCAGCAACACATGGAATAATTAATTTGAAAGCTTTGCACTTGCACCTTGCCCCTTGGATGTCCCAAATCATTTAGCTGGTTTCGAATTAGTAGCATTAATATAGCATGATGATTTCTATAGCAGCAGCTAGAATGTACCACAAAACTGTTTCAGAAAGTACACCAGAAACACAGCATGGATGAACAAATACCACGTAATCCAGGCTTGCACTGATCTGCCGAATAAGTACTGACAGGATGGAATAATATCGATTTTAGCATTTGTTTGGCTTGAAGCTTTGAGGGATGAATGAGAAGTCTTTGCATGTTAGTGTACTCTACTATAGTGTTAGCAGTAGGGATAGTTTGTGCTGGGTCATTTCTATCTGAAAGGTAACTTTTATTACATTTTATATTGCATAAATTGAGGTGTTTGCGATAAGATGATATATCACTTGTTTAAGTGCATGTTTAAACATTTATGTTCTAATTAGATAGATTAAAGTGTATATTCCATTATATTAATTATACATATATTATTTAGATACTTCATGAGAAATAGCAGAATGGTTAAGCTGTTGAACTAGTATCCATTGGCCTAGACTAATGACCCAGTGTCACGAGTTCAAATCCCACCACAGTAGCTGGGGAATTTAAATTCAGCTAATCAAATATTTAATTTTTAAAAAGTAACAGTGATGGTCATAGATGCGTATGGAAGAGCAACAGGTCCTTTGGCCCACTGAGACCATGTAACTACGAAATTACGGGATTGTCCTTAAAAACTCATCTGGTTCATTAATCAGAATCAGGTTTCTTATCACTAACTTATATGATGTGAAATGTGTTGTTTTGTGGCACCAGTACAATGCAAAGACATAAAATTGCTATAAATTACAAAATAAATAAATAGTGCAAAAAGAGAATAATGAAGTAGTGTTCATGGGGTCATGGACCATTCAGAAATCTGATGGCGGAGGAGAAGAAGCTGTTCCTAAATCACTGAGTGTGGGTCTTCAAGCTCCTGTACCTCCTCCCTGATGGTACTAACAAGAAGAGGACCCTCATCTCCCGGATGGTGAGGGTCCTCAATGATGTATGCCGCCTCCTTGAGGCACTGGCTCTTGAAGATGTCCTTGATGGCGGGGAGAGTTGTGCACATGATGGAGCTGGCTGAGTTTACAACCCTCTGCAGCCTCTTTCGATTCTGTGCATTGGAGCCTCCGTACCAGGCTGTGATGCAACCAGTCAGAATGCTCTGCACCGTACATCTATAGAAATTTGCAAGAGTCTTTGGTGACGTACCAAATCTCCTCAAACTCCTAATGAAGTAGAGCCTCTTTGAGAGTGGGGATATTTGTCATCCTACTTGGTCTGGCCTGTCTGTAACTCCAGACCTTCCAACCTGGTTGTCTTCTGACCACCGTGTGAGATGGTCCAGCTCCCCAAGTGATGGGCAAATGTGCTGACCACATCCTGTAATGAATGAATTAAAAAAAACACTGTTGTATCTGATGTATCTTGTTACATTGTTTTATGTTATATTTGCTTACCTTTTCCTATTCTTGAGAACAACGAATAAAATGGCAAGTTAACATCAGTGTTATTTGTACAGAGGTTTTCTGCAGAGAATAAACTAGCTAAGTTGAATGGTGTTTCATATTCCATACATCTTATACAGGGCATGTGCTATACCAGTGTCCTAACCACTAAACAGAAACATAAAAAGCAAATTGAGGTGAGAGTATACAATTATGTTCTGTGGCCCTAACTTTCCCCAGTATCAACACTCCAGTCTTCAACTGAAATTTTCACAGTAGGCCATTCCTAACTAAACGACCTTGCCAGAATAGCTCTCAGAGCAACAAAAGAGCCTTTTTCAATACATTACTTGGGTGTGTTGCAATATGTGCATATATTTCTATTCTGCATAAAGTAAGTCTCTGTACCAGTGTTACTTGACCTTCGATAATACATACTACACAATCTTAATGACAAAACTACTTTCATTTTGCCTTTGCTCCTCGCATCACCCATGAACGAACGACCTCAGATCTCTAAAGTATTGTGCAAGTGTAAATCATATTTTTAATAAATCAGCTCAAATCACATGAAGCTAAGCTATCAGATTGTCATAAGAATTCTAAGTGGTATGCAGATGCCTTTTGGGGAAGGAATTTGCCTGACTTGGTCTGGGTCAATATCGAACTCCTTTACCCATGTGGGTGACTCTTAACCTGAAAATAACCTGGAAAACCAAGAGGCAGTAAATTATAGGCCTTATCCTGTGATTGAAATTTCAAGAACATCTCTTTGCCAAACATCCAATTTGATTAAATGTGAATAAACTAAAATCCAATAACAAAAAAAATCAGGAATAGAGGGAAACAGTTTTTAAATTCTCCCATTTCTCTTATTATTGTTTCCAAATTAGCAAATAAGGCAATGTCAGCCACTCAGTTGGTCCAAGTCCTTTCAGCAGTTCTGTTGTCGACATACACCCAACAATGGAAGTTATCACATGGTGCATCTTTATCAAATGATTCAGAAAAAAATCTATCCCGACGAAGGTGGAGGCTGAGGGGAGATCTGATAGAGGTTTATAAGATTATGAGAGGCATAGATAGAGCGGACAGCCGATATCTTTTTTTCCCAGAGTTGAAAGGTCTAATACCAGAGGACATGCATTTCAGGTGAGGGGGGTAGGTTGAAAAGCGATGAGCGGGGCAAGTTTTTTTTACACAGAGAGTGCTGTGTGCCTGGAATGCGCTGCAAGGGGTGGTGTTAGAGGCAAATATGATAAAGGTGTTCAAGAGGCTCATATGTAGGCACATGAATATGCAGGAAATGGAGGGATTGGACATTGTGTAGGCAGAAGGGATTAGTTTAATTGGGTATTTGATTACTAATTTAATTAGTTTGGCCCCACGTTGTGTGCCAAAAGGCCTGTTCCTCTGCTGTACTGTTCTATGTTCTACAGCTCTAAAGTTGTGCACCAGTGCGAAACAACAACTTTGCTGCACCTCTGCTTAAATGGGTGAGTTCTACCAAGTTCTAGGTTCTGCCACAGGAAGAAACATTTTCTCCGCTTCGTCCCTGGGATCTTATATGTTTCAATCGTCACCTCTGTCTCTTCTAAACTCCAGCAGGTTACAGTCTAGGCTGCCCAAACTTTCTTCATACAACTAGTCTATTCTAGGAATTAGTCTAATTAACCTTCTCTGAACTGCCTTCAATGCATTAATATCCTTCCTTGAATAACATGACCAGGACTGTACACAGTACTCCACATGTGGTCTCAACAATGCCCTATATAAATGAACGATGATCTCCCTACTTTTGTATTCGAGTCCTCGTGCAATACACAATACTAATCTGTTAGCTTTCTAATCACTGGCTGTACCTGCACACTAGCCTTTTGTGAATCATGCACTCTGACACCCAGATTCTTCTGCACCCCTGAGCTCTGCAAGCTTTCAGCATCGAGATAATATGCTTTTGTTTTATTTTTGCTGCCAATACAGACAATTTCATATTTTCTCATTATACTCTGTTTACCAGATCTTTCCCCACTCACTTAAACTAGTTCTATTCTTTGTAACTTCCTTGTGTCCACTTGACGTCTCGGAGGAGCTGCAGAACATTCTTAAGAGGGAGGGTGAGCAGCCAGAGGTCACGGTGCATGTTGGTACCAACGACATGGGTAGAAAGAGGGATGTGGTCCTGCACAGTGAATACAGGGAGTTAGGAAAGAACCTAAAAAGCAGGGCCTCAAGGGTAGTAATCTCTGGATTACTCCTAGTGCCACGTGCTAGTGAGAGGAGAAATAAAAAGATAGCTCAGATGAATGCGTGGCTGAGGAGCTGGTGCAGGGGGCAGGGATTCAAGTTCTTGGATCATTGGGATCTCTCCTGGGGTGGGGGGGGGGGGGGGGGGGGGGGGGTGACCTGGACAAGAGAAACAGGTTGCACCTGAACTGGCAGATACATCGAATACTCTGGAGTCACATGGTCAGGTAAGGATATTTCCTTCCTTGAGGAGTATTTGTGAACCAGGTGAAGTTTTACACTGTCACCTTCACCAGTACTAGCTGTTTATTTCAGGGTGGGATCCCTATAAAACATAGAACAGTACAGCACAGAACAGGCCCTTCGGCCTGCAATGTTGTGCCGACATAGCTAATCCCTCCTACCTACAGAATGCCCATATCCCTCCATTTTCCTCATTCATGTGCCCATCCAAGCCCCTCTTAAAAGCCCCAAATGAATCTGCCTCCACCACCCTATCAGGCAACGCATTCCAGGTATCCGCCACTCTCTCAGTAAAAATCGTACCCCTCACGTCTGTTCTGAACCTACCCCCCCCCCCCTCACCTTAAATGCATGCCCTCTGGTATTGGATCGCTCAATAATGGGAAAAAGATATTGCTTGTCCACCCTATCTATGCCCCTCATAATTTTATACACTTCCAAAAGATCACCACTCAGCCTCCGTCGCTCCAGGGAAAAGAGCCCAAGTTTGTCCAGCCTCTCCTGATAGCACATGCCCTCTAATCCAGGCAGTATCCTGGTAAACCTCCTCTGCACCCTCTCTAAAGCCTCGACGTCCTTCCTATAGTGAGGTGACCAGAATTGCATGCAATGAAGTTTATTTATACAGCACGTTAACAGGCTATTGTGATTCAAATTCCTAACTGGATCAACAGGACCTTCAGATACAAGTGCAGTCACGTTACCACTTCACTACCATGCTCCTGAAGCATAAACATCCCTCAACATAAATCAGCTGCCCCTTTGACTGTGGCCCTATTCTCATTCCTAAAAGTAACATTGGATCTTTTCATTCTTCAGGCTGCTGTGGCTTTGTGATCTCTGTTATTTTTCACATCTTGCAATGACTCCACTCTGACAATAGACTCTCACACACAAGTACCAGAAAACCGGGTGGTACCAGAAAATTACAGGCCTAGGATAGACAGGGCTTAAGGGGCATAGAAAGGGTGATCACACACAGTGTTTTTCCCAGGGTTGGAGAACCAAGAACTAAAGGGCATAAGTGTAAGGTGAGAGGGGAGAGATTTAATAGGAACCTGAGGGGCAACTTTTTCACCCAGAGGGTGGTCAGTATATATAAATGAGCTGCCAGAGGAAGTGGTTGAGGCAGGTACATTAATAACATTTAGAAGGTACTTGGACTGGTACATGGATAGGAAAGGTTTAGAGGGATAAGGGCCAGATGCGGCTACCAAGGGGCTCCTTCACGATGACAGCATTAAATGAGTGATTGCACAATACCAGGTGTAGTATAGCTTGCTCTCTGGTTGGTTCCAAAATCTGCTAATTTCTGAAAATATCCCAAAATCACTCCATGAGCTCCTCATCTAGGCTTCCTCTGTCCATCTAATTTTACCAGTCTATATGTAGATTAACATCTATGATTATTTCCATACCTCTCTGACAACTTCCTATCTTTTATACTTTGTCCTACCATGTGGTCTGTATACCTATGGCGCAGATACTTCTTACCTTAATTATTTCAGACCTTCACCCACAACACTTTGACATCCTGGCTTCCTGAACTCAGGTGATCTCTCTTGTGCTAAGACCATCATTAATTAACTGTACCACTCCTCCATCTTTTCCTAGCTTCATGCTCCTTATGTGCTCCTCACATTCAGGTCTCAGTCTATGCCTTTCTAGAGTCATGTCTCCCTATTGGTTACCAGATCATACTCATTTATTGTTATTTGTCCTCTCAGTTCATTTGTGTTGTTTTTAATGTCATGCACATTCAGGTACTAACCGGTCAATTTACTGTGGCCTGGAGATGTTAGCAGTTAGCATAAAGCTATTACAGCGCCAGCGACCCGGGTTCAATTCCAGCTGCTGTCTGTAAGGAGTTTGTACCTTCTCCCCGTGTCTGCATGGGTTTCCTCCGGGTGCTCCGGTTTCCGCCCACATTCCAAAGACGTACGGGTTAGGAAGTTGTGAGTGTGTTATGTCATCGCCGGAAGCGTGGCGACACTTGCGGGCTGCCCCCAGAACACTCTACACAAAGCTGCATTTCACTGTGTGTTTCCATGTACATGTGACTGATAAAGAAATCATACCTATTTTCAAAGATATTGGCCTCTTATTGTGAACCCTCTGTGCTCTTTGTTTCCAGTACATCACATTCCTTCTTTAATGTCAATGTCTATGTCTTCCCCTCTTCTATGAAGACAGATGCAAAGTCTTCATTGAGGGCTTTACACACATCTTCTCCCTTCACCCTCAGCCCGTTATTTTGTCCTCCGCAAGAACCTACTCTTTCTTTTACAACTCTCTTCCTTTTCATGGGATCCAAGGGCTTTCCTTGGTTGTATCTGCCAACTTTTCATGCAGCCTCAGTCTTTCAACTTCCTTTCAAAGTTCACCCTGCTCCTTCTATGCCCCTCCAGAGCTGCCATGAAGTTGAGAGCTTAGTTCCTGTCAAAAGCTTCCCTTTTGATCCCGCTTTCTGTGTTCCAAAATATCCATGGGGATTTTACAATGGGAACTCCCCCTTCCCTCTTAATGGATACATTTTTGTTCTGACCCTTTCAGTATATCTCTTTGCTTGTGCTGAATTTCCCTTTGAAACATTTAGCTATCTGCATTAACCACTTCCTGTGACAGCAAGTTCTAAGCAGTCATTCAGAATGGAAATTTCTGCCTGTTTTGCAATTAGACTTATTTGTAACTAACTCATATTATTGGCTCCTAGTTTTAGATTCTCTTTACATCTGCCTTGTATAATCCATTTGTCATTGTAAGAATTATAAATCCCCCCTGGCCAGTAACAATGTTGGTGAGAGACTTATTGGAAGAGAAAGTACGCAGCTTACCAAGTGGACTATGGACAGGAAGGCATTAATAAAATTGTTGGAAAGAAAAACTGCAACAGGAGGAAAAAGGCAGTGGTCCTGGGATGAAAATGGAAGCAGAGAGGTGTTGTTATAAAGGATTCACTTGTGTGCACAGAGAAGTGACTGATGTGTTATAGATGGAAAACTGAGATGCTGTGCCTGCATTTGATAAAGGAAGCCAAGCTTGACAACTCAAATAGAAACAGGGCCGAAAGCAGGGCCCAGAAACATAGGAATGGGCTGAGTCAAACTGATAAAATAATCTGTAAAAGCTCAAATGTAAGATTGGTTGACATTGTGTAGAGAGACAGGAATCAGAGCTGGACTGTTGGAACCAGCAGTGGGAGAGGCTAATATGTCCATCCCAGAGGTTGGACTGAGAAAAGGTTTGGGAGTCTCACCCTTTACTCTATGTTCTATACCCTCCCATGTGATTAGGAAGCATTGGACTGGAGGCCGCAGACTTGGAACTAGTAGAGATTGGAGTGATGTAGAATTTTATTTTTGTCTATCCATGTGGGTGATGTTAGTAATGTCAGCATGAACCCCTGAATTGAGGAGGTAATTAAGAT
Organism: Pristis pectinata; assembly: GCF_009764475.1. Lineage (NCBI taxonomy): Eukaryota > Metazoa > Chordata > Chondrichthyes > Rhinopristiformes > Pristidae > Pristis > Pristis pectinata. Next base: position 15,700,844 of record NC_067414.1, read on the forward strand.
CCAACTACATTTGTAGGTATAAAACAGAACTGGTAAAGACAACAGATTCTATTCACTGAAGGGAAGCAGTGAACTAAATGGGTGTTTTATGGCAATTCTGTCACTTCAAAGTTACCGATTTTATTTAATCCTTTGAACTTAAATAGTGGGATTTGCACTTGTGTCTCTGGATCAAGTGGTCAGGATTGTGGCCACTGGTTGAATAATTGAACCATAACTCTCTGATGGAATAGGGGGAATTGTGTGCCTTTTATACATTCCTGCAGATGCTTATTCATTTTCAGTGTACTTTCAAATTAAAAAGCCTGTGAATCTCTCTGTGTCACTGGCTAGGGCTCCATTTTCTCTTTTAAGCTGGATTGCGTCTAGTTTAAGGTAGTTAAAACAAGCATCTGGTGTCCCTGATTTTATTAATAGAATGGACCACAAAAGCGAGGGAGATTTATTGAATCTATATATATATTGGAAAAATAAACATTACTTACATCTCAGGTGGAGTACTGTGCTCAGTTCTGGCCACCTCATTTCAGGAAGGACATTAAAGCTTTGGAAAGGGTGCAGAAAAGATTTACGAACATGTTACCAGGACTTAAGTTAGGTCGGGCTGTGATCCTTAGAGCAGAAAATGTCAATGGGAGATTTGGTGGTGGTGGTCAAAATCATGATTGGTTCAATAAGGAGAGACTCTTTCCAGGACTGGTATCCAGAGGAAACAGATTTAAGGTGATTGGCCATAGAACCAGAGGTGATGTAAGGAAACAATTTGTCACACAGCATGTGGTTGTGATCTGGAATGTACAGTCCAACAGTTGTCTAAGCAGATTCAGTAGTAACATATAGCAGCAATTTGCAGGGCTATGGGAAAGGAGTAAGGAAAGTAAGATTATTTGGATAGCTCTTCCAAAATGTCAGTCCAAGTATGTTGGATTGAATGGGTTCCTACTGTGCAATGCCATTCTACAATTTTATGCTTCTTTTGGACTCAATTAATTTGGAGTTATTGAGCCTAACAGTAAGTTATGGAAAATTTATTACAGATGCAATGAAATTCAGTTTATTGGAAACTGTGCAAAAGTCTCCATGTTCACACATGAAATTATCACTTAAGGCTGGAATTTGTGCATTTCTGGCCCAAACCAAAGATTTAATTTGATTCTGACGGTTCACACACCTTGGTCAACTCATTGCACAATTTCAAAGTAAAAGACACATCACCAAACTCACTATTCAGGAGCAACAAACAATCTGCTGGAGGAACTCAGTGGGTCGAGCAGCATCTGTGGGAGGAAAGGAATTGTCAAAGTTTTGGATTGAGACCCTGCATCAGATGCTGCTCGACCCACTGAGTTCTCCTAGCACATTGTTTGGTGCTCCAGATTCCAGCATCTGATGAATCTTGTGTCTCCTCACTATTCGGGATCTGCTTTTTACAGACATCTCTAATTCAGCTGTGTCAACCATGTGCCGTCTTTGTCATGGCAATCAGCTATTAAGAACACATTTTTCAGACTACCAACAGCCAGCACCACCTTCCCAAACTCTCCATCAACAATATGGCTCTGGTCTATGAATGCACTTCTGCTTTCCTGGCTCAGTTCCTCCCAGCTCCCTCAGTTTTAACGGACACCCTAATGTAAAAATGGCAAAGCATTCACCAGCAACCAATTTCCCTCCTGAGTACAGACCAACTACCTGCCAACTCTGAACATGTACTATTTCTGTTAAGGTGAGTCTCATGTCCTCTGTGTCCTTCCCCATGGCTGTGAGAGCCTGGGCATGTACTCCAGGCTGGAGAGGATACTGAACAGTTTCCACATTCAACTCCTCGAAAAAAATCCTTGGAGTCAATTGGATTCAACAGGATTGCAATGGGTGATTCGCCAATGCTCATCTAGAATAATGCAGGCTGCCTCCCAGTGTTCTGCTGCGTGCTCGTTATAACGATCTCTTGAGGGAACTGGCCTCCAGTCCATAAGGACTATGCTGAGCACCCACAGGTTCCACTGGCTGAGACACCTGGAGCCATCTCCCAGGATCATCCGTCAAAAGCTACGTTCTAAGGCCACTGAAGAATCATGCTGTGCTCAGAGGAAGGTCCCATTTCTGACACAGTGATGTGGGCTGGTACAGTCTCAAGAGATCCCACTGATAACTGGGAGCACTGGTCTGGAGATGCCAGGTCAAACCTGGCCTTGCCACAATGGAGAGTTCAGGATGGGGCTCACAGACCCTCCAAGTGCCATCCAACCAGTGTAAGGCAAGTAAATCTTTAGGCACTCTGAAAAGAACTGCCACTCATGCAAAGGATCCTCCTCTCACAACCCTGCCAAGAAACATTTACTGACTCTGTCACATCTCCCTGCATCTGTCAAGATATTGGATGTCCTTCAGTTGTCTAGGTGTGAGTGTTGAATGTGATAGCTATTTGTAAATACGCTGTTTGTGAACTTGTAATTGACTGTGGTCAAAACAAAGCAACTGGGGTGAGAAACTGGAAGGAAAAGAAAGAGGAAATGAACAGTTAAAGGTTCTACTGCAACTTATGTGATAATGATATCGAAGCATCTCGTTCCTTGCAATTGTCCCTCAGAATTGTCTTTAAAGTTAACAGTACTGTTGTTCATGATCATTGCTTTTAAGCAGGTTTTTAATTCCTGGGAATGGATAAAAGATTGAAAAGGTTCTTGTGCCCCATGGCCCATGATTTGAAAATTGGAGGTGAAAAAGGAACAAAGATTTGTTTGTGACTTTAACTGAATCAAGGTCTTTGTGCAAGCTTCAGAGGCATACACAGACTTTGGAAAAGTAATTTAGTTTGGTTCCTTTTCATTTGGCAACTGTTTTTTTATAAAGTTTACTTGAATGCCATGAAAAGTAGTGAGACCCGGGCTGGCAATGATTGATGATGTCTGTCTCTCTTTTCAAGTTAACTTGTTTCACAACCAATTCTGCTTTTCTGTTGGTTTCTATCATCAGATTAACTCTGCGTCAGTCTTTTCTTCAGTGCATTGTTGAATGGAAATACATATCAGCAAAGCATTATTAATTTGAATAGGTATTTCCCACATGACAGAAGGGAATCAGGACCTGAGTGATGCTTGTTTGGCAATTAACCCCTTGGGCCTTCAACGAGAGCCCCAAGGATTTTTTGTTTTTTTTCTCCACTTTTAAATAAGTTCAACCTGCATGCTTGATGATTCTTGCACAAAATGGGGCTTACATAGGATGATACTAAAAAAAGACCGAGATTGCAACGGGTGATTAACTAGTGCTCATTCGGAATCATAAGGGCTGCCTGCCAATGTTCTACTGCATGTTCATTATAACGATCCCTTGTGCCCTCAGTGCTACCTTTTTTTTAAAGCTGCCTGCATCAACGGGGCCCCATAGTACAGGTACAGAAGCCTGAAGTCCCACACCACCAGGTTTAAGAACAGCTACTTCCCTTCAACTATTCAGTTCTTGACTCAACTGACACAACCCTAATCACCACAGTTTAGCAACACTATAACTACTTTGCACTGAAGTGGACCTTGTTTTTTTTTCCAATTGTGATCTTTCTTGTAAAAATTGTGTATATTTATGTTTACTTTATGTTTTTCTTGTGAATGCTGCTTTTATGATGCTATGTGCCTGTGATGCTGCTGCAAGTAAGTTTTTCATTGTACCTGTGAATACATGTACTTGTGCATAGGACAATAAACTCCACTTTGACTTTGGTATCTTAAACGAGTTTAAAGCTAGCCTGCACATCAGAAAAAGAAGTTCACTGTAGTTGGAGCAGATACTGAGTCTAACTTGGAGGGTAGGGAGTTTAGATGAGATGGACTCTTGACCTCACAATCTACCTTGCACTTCCCTGTAGCTATGACACTTTAATCTGTATGTTATTGTTTTTACCCTGTATTACCTCAATGCACGCTGTACTACCTCAATGCACTGTGTAATGAATTGATTACGAATGGTATGCAAGACAAGTTTTTCACTGTACAAGTGACAATAATAAACCAATACTAATACCAAACAGAAGGGCTGGCAATACGAGAGGGTGAACGCCCAGGTTTTGAATGCTGCACAGGTGACCTTGGTATGGGTGATGAAAAGGAAGAGAGCTGCCCTCTATCCTCAGTGAGGCAGGAAGCTCTCCTGGCATATGCTTGGGAGCAGATAGCCACCAGAGACAAGGACCTCGATACAGTGTTGCTGAACGTTTCACAACCAAGAACCATTAAGTGGTCATTTAAATGTATTTACTAATTTTTTTAGAATCTGGGCATTACTGGCAAGGCCATCAACTACTGTCCATCCTTAATTGCCCTTGAGAAGTCGGTACCAGGCCACCTCTTGAATTTCTGCAGTCCTTCTGGCGAAGATGCTCCCACAGTGCTGTTGAGCAGGGTTTAGACCCGGCACAACGAAGGACCAGTGATAATTTCCAAATTAGAATGGTGCGCAACTTGGAGGGGAACCAGTTGCTGGTGGTGTTCTCATGTACCTGGCTGCTATCATACTTCATAGTGCTTTTAGGAGGTGCTAGTGCAGTAGCCCTAAGAAGTGATGAGATGCCAATCCATCTTTGTCGGATAGTTGGTGCTGCGCTCATCCAGGCAAATGGAGGGTATTCCATCACACTCCTGGCTTATGCCTTGTGGTTGCGGAAAGTCTTTGGGGTATCAAGAGATGAGTCCGTCATCACAGGACAACTCAGCTCTGGCCTGCTATTATAGCCACAGTTTTCCTGTAGCTGATCCAGTTGAGCTTCTGGTCAATGATGATCCTCACAATGTTGCTAATGGAGGACTTGGTGATGGTAGAGACATTGACTGTTAAGAGTAGGTGTTTAGACTCTCTCTCGTTGGAGTTGGCCATTGCCAGGCACTTCAGTGGTGTGAAAGTTACTTGCTGCCTTATCAGCCCATGCTTGAATGTTCTGCAGGTCAGTGACTGCATCTTCAGTTACTATTTCCCACCAAATGCAACATTAGCCTCAAGCACTGTTCAAGGCACTAAGCAATCACTGACCCACCTACTGTCCCTATCGCACACCACACCCACACAGCTCCAAACTTCTTATACACACCTCATACACCCTGCCGTCTGTTCAAACCCTGCAGCTACATCACCCAAACACATTGTCCAACACTCACTGACACATTTCCCTTTCCCCTGCAGGACAAAGTGGTGCAGAACCGGACACTACCAGCGCTGCCCAAAGGGGAAGTGGGAAACATGTATGGGGAGGGGTAGGGTTTAGAGGGATATGTGCCGAAAGCGGACAAATGTGACTAACTTACTGGGCACCATGGTCTGCATGGACGAGTACGGCCGAAGGGCCTGTTTCCATGTAGAGATAATAAACCTGATTCTGGTGACTCTGGTCTGCACACTCCAACTTCCAGGCAGGGAAAAGCACCAACCATTATTGAAAGATCCACCACCGTGCCCTCCAGTGAGGTTGAATCCAGTAGACATAATCACACCCTGCTTCGACCTACAGCCCCTTCTGCTTCACAAGCTGCAGATGGTGCAGAACTTCACCCTCCTCCATCGCCACACAACCACCCCATTGTGAAAAGCGTATACCTGAGGGAATGTAAGAGAGTGAACAAACTCACACCCACACTCAGAGCCAACTACCCAGACACCATGTGCAGAAGCAGAGCCTGCTCATGATACAAGACCAGGCTCAACTGCACTGCAGCCAGGGCAAGGAACAATTATAGCTGCCCAGGAAGCAAGATCCCACCAGAGATCCAGTTGAGGTTTTCACAGTGAAATGCATGGGGCAGGACATGTCAACGTGCAGGAACGCGGCAGAGCCAGGGAGCCATATCTCTCCAGCATGGAGGCGATGGCTGATTCCATCAGGCACCCATTTTACCCTAATCCTACACTAATCCTATTTTATTCTCCCTATTGCCCAGATTCTACACAATCTACTGTCACCAATTAACCTACAGATGGGCAATTTAGGATGGGCCAGTGATATCCACGCCCCAAAAAGTGACAAAATAAAAAGAAATACCAACAGTCAGGGCTATGGTTTAATGTGGTTTAATCCCAACCCACACCAAACATGCAGCAGTATCTCATTGCTGCTCAACAGGGTCTGCCTGGGCTTTGTGCTTAAGTCACCACAGTGCAAGGAGACCAGAACTCAGAGGTGAAGAGCTACTGAGCCACAAGTCAAACCGATAACCTTCACCTCTTATTTTTGATTCCCTTGTGTTTAAAGATACTCTGCCTATTGTATTTTTAACCTCATAGTCTCCTGTGACATGAAATGAAAATCCCTCAACTGCTCTATAAATGATCTTGCCTTCAGTAAGTACTCAGCTAAACTTTCCCCAAAAGATTTTAATCTCATGGCAGCAAAGAAGTCACGTGAGAATATTTTTCTCTGAAGCTTCTGTGTTTGCCTCCTTGAAAATAAACTGTGTTAAATAATGGATCTATCTGAAATTTTACATTAATATTGGATTCAAATCCATCCAATACCCTGTTTTTAAACCATCTACTCACAGCACCAGGTCAGCCAAGAAGCTGGGGGTTGATGAGGTACATGACTGGTGCGAGCAAACAGTTTACTCAGGAAATAATCTATTTATAGTGCGGTGGAAACTAAAACAGAAACTAGAGCAATCTCTCCCCAATGAAAGGGGTGGGGGGGGGGGGTGGAATTTCTCCTGAAAAATAGAGAGTGTAAGGTAGTTAGATACAAATTATTGGTCATTAAATAACAATGTGGTCAGCAAGCTTGATTGACAGGGGACTTACCAGAGGTGATAGTCAGCTGAAATGGAGAACCGGTAAGAACATGACCAACACAGTCAGTACAAATGGGTTACCCTGGCAGTGTTAGTGATACTGCTGTACCAATAAGAAACTTAGCTACTTTCACCCTGGGAATTACCCAGTCACCTCTACTCTGACTGGAATGGGCATTGTTACCAAATGCATCCATTTTGTAACCCAAATGTTTTACTTTCTCCTTTTAATGCTAAACAACGCCCCAGAGTATCCAAAACTTATGCATCAGGAGTATCTCACCTTCTGAAACCCCTCCTACCCTCCTGGACAAACTACAACTTATAACTCATTTGTTGCCCTCCTCCAGCATCCAACTCCTCTCACAGTCAAAACCTTGCTTTGATTCATTGTTTCATCTGTGATTCTTGCTGCTCTGCTGTTGTCTTCTAAGCTCTGATCTGCTGCCCATTACAAACTTACTCATAGTTACTTCATGCAGTGTTGTACCAAAGGTCATTTCTCCTGTGGACTCTCGATGCATGGAATTCCATTCCCTCTTCCATCACCTCCTTATCTCTTGTCATCTCTGGTCTTTTAGAATCACAGCTTGACATTAGCCATTCTCTTCTTCCCACTTAATGCCATCATGCTAACCCTGTTTAGGGCTTGAAACCTTTGCTCTTTACTGATAATTATGTAAAAAACACAACCTGAAAGTTGACTTAAAAAATATTGGACCTTTTGAACTCTGTGCCAGCGATATATTTAAAAAGTCAATCATACATTTTTGTTTTAAGAGATGTGGATATCGTGCCTGGACGACTGGCCAGTCACATCTGTTTGTGTACACATGATAGATTGCACTAGTTGGGGTCATGACTGGGTAACTTGGTGAAGGTGGGGCTGAAAGGGGGACGAGCAAAATGTGGGTATTTCTTGTCATTATTGATTTAGGTTCAACTTATTTTAGAAACCAAAAGTTAATGCATTTGCCTAAAGTTCTTTTAATAACTGATAATACCCAAACCGTCGTATTATGATGATAACCTAAAAAGCATTGCACAGGAACGTGGTGCCTCGTTGCAAGCTGCTCTCTGCAGATCTACTAATTACGTCTACTATAATCCTTCTACTCTTTCAAATCTAAATTCTACGCCTCTAAGAATTACAGATAATGTTCTTTTAAATCTTCTTACAGGGCTGGCAATCTTACCTCGTTATGACCTTGCACCTCATTGTCTACCTGCACTGCACTTTCTCTGTAGTTGTGACACTTTACTCTGCATTCTGTATTGTTTTACCTTGTACTACCTCAATGTACTGTGTAATGAATTGATCTGTATGAATGGTATGCAAAACAAGTTTTTCACTGTACCTCGGTACAAGTGACAATAATAATAAACTAATTCCAATTCTTAATCTGACCCACAAACTAAAGCTGATAAATTCAATTCTTAACTCATTTCACTCTCCTGCAATGTCAACCCTCTTCCTTCATGTTTTCACATTTGGAAAACAAAATGAACATTGCATTTAGTAATTATACTGTTTCTAAGGTGCCTTTCTGATAACTTAACAAGACCAACCAACTTAGGGTCTTAATATAAAACAGTACTTAAGTATGTTTGACTTCAAAAACACAGATAATTTCACTGTCCTCACAGGAAATTGAACCTTTTGTGAAACCCTATCCCATTTACAGGCATGCAGGAACACAAATGTACACAGTGCACATGCACTAATTCACGATTTCCCCTTGGAATCAGTCAGACTCAAGACTAAGGTCATTTATTGTCAGACTGTTGTTGTCAGACTGAACTGAAGCTTCTGTAGACACACAAACAGTGTTAAGTGTATCGTACGCAAACTGTTAAATGTACTTCATAATGGCAATAGGGCCACAACGGATCAAATCTCAGTGCAGATCCATGTCAAGTAAGGCTGAGTCACCAACCAACAATTTTTTTCAATCTTTCTTGACACAATCTTGTACCTCACTCACCTCCAACAAACTGCCCGCTGAAGTGGTACTAACCTACAGAACTAATGGGGAACTGTTCAATCCATGTTGCCTCCACTACAGAATCAAGGCCACCCCAATTTTAATATTCAACCTGTAGTATGCAGATGACTCTCTTGTTTGTGAATTTTTGGGATCCGAGCTGTAAGATATCATCGAACTGTACACTGATGGGCTGTATACTCAACATCTGCAAAACAACACTGCCCCCCCCTCCCCCCCACACACACAATAAAGGTTCAGACAGGAAACCTGAAAAACTTGGACCTCTCCCCATATCTCAGGAGCTACTTCTCATCAAAAGTAGACATTAGTGATGAAATTCACCATCATCTTCAATGTGCCAGCACATTCTTTAGATATCTGAGGAAAAGACTGTTTGAGGATCAAGGCCACAGACCTGGCAGAAAACTCATGGTCTGCTGGGCAACACTGATCCCTAACCTCCTATGTGCTTCTGAAGTTTGGACAACCTGTAGCAGGCACCTCAAGGAAATGGAAATTTCTGTCTCCACAGAAGCCAACCAAATTCACTGCAAGGCTAAGCAAACGAATGTCACCGCCCTCTCCCAGCATCCATAGTAGTCATGTTCTAATTCCTCTCAGCCAGCTCTATTGGACAGGTCATATCCTGAAACAGACACCCCATTCCCAGCTCTTTCATGGGAGGAGATTATCAGGTGGATAGAAGAAAAGATTCAAGGATGTTCTCAAAGTTTCCTTGGTGGAATGCAACATCCCCACTGATGTTCCCCATGACTACTCAGAATGGAAAAGGAGCATTCAGAACTTCAAGGATATGCATCAGGAACTCACAGAAGCATAACATGCACCACCTTGCGAACTACCCACCTGCCCACTTGATCAGCCACCTCTGCCCCCGGTGTGGAAGAGTCTGCAGGTTCTACGTTGGCCTCATCAGCCAGATCTCACAAACCTGGAGTGGAAGAAAAAGTCATGCTCAATCCCAAGGGACAGCCTAAGAAGTAAGGACACACAATCTTGACAGGCTAACACTTTTTCTCCAGCAACACAAGTATTTGAATCGTGTACTAACTAAGGTATCATTGGCCTCCCATTTTCAAAACAAACTTCCAATATCAAGCCATTCTAGAAGTGTTACAGTTTCAAAGATGAAGGATCCATGAATAATAGTATGAAGATTGAAAGAAATTCTTTTGAAAGTTCAGCATTGCAGCTTTGCTTCTAAATCAGAAGTTTATGGATTCATGTCCCCACACAGAACCTTGAGCAGATAATCTCAGGTGGATTCACCCATTGCTGGATAGTGGGAGCGATGTCAGAGATGCTAGCCTTGAACTCATAGTTAAAACAAGACTCCATCTGCCCTATTGTATAGAAGGGCAGGGATTTCTCCTCAGGGTCCTATCTCCAATACATGCAACCAACACTTAAAAATAGGTTTTCTGGTCATTTGTTGCACTGTGCTTTATGGAAGCTTGCTTTGTACAGATTGGTTGCCATATTACAACAGTGACCATGCTGAAATATTCACAATAACATTCAGCTAGTACTGCCAGATAGAGGATCCATCTTAGTTTCCTCCTATCATCACAGAAACCAGTCTTCAGCCAATTCAATTCATGCCACATGATATCAAGAGAAGTTTGAGAGCACTGGATACAGCAAAGGCTACAAGACAGGACAACATCCCAGTGCTCCAGAACCCATCGTGACTCTGACCAAGCTGTTCCAGAACAGTTACCATATTAGATCTAAGTGACAATATGGAAAATTGCCCAGCTGTGTCCTCTTCATAAGATGCAGGTTAAATCTAACCTGGCTAATTACTGCCCAATCTGTCTGCTCTCATCATCAGCCAAGTGATGAGAGATGTCATGAACAGTGCTGTGACCAATAACCTGCTCACACTTGCCCAGTTTGGGTTTTGCCAGGACCGCTCGGTTCCAGACCTCATCACAGCCTTGGTCCAAACATGGACCAGAGTGCTGAATACCAGCGGTGAGGTGACAGTGTCTGCCCATGACATCAAGGCAGCATTTGACCAAGTGTGGCATCATGGAGCTTTGGTCAAACTGAAGTCAATGGGCATCAAGGGGAAAGCGCTCTGGTCATTGGAGTTCTACCTTGCACAAGAGAAGATGGTTGTGGTTGCTGAGAGGATGATGTTCTAGACCCAACCATTTTCAGCAGCTTCGTTGCTGACCTTCCTTCGATCATAAGGTTGTAAGTGGGAATGACTGAACAAAGTTCAATACCATTTGCAACTCCTTGGCATATGAAGCAGCCTGTGGCTGTATGGAGCAAGACTGAGACATCACTGAGGTAAGGGCTGATAAGTGGCAAGTAACACTTACACCACAGAGGAGTGAGGTAACGATCATCTTCAACAAGAGAGAGTCTAACCACCTATTCTTATTCATTATCATTAACATCACGGAGTCCCTCACCATCAATATCTCGGGGGTATCCTTTGGTGAATAACTCACCTCTTGATATCCCGAAGCCTTTTCACCACCTACAAGGCATGTGAGGAGTATGATCGAACACTCTCCAATTGTTTGCATGAGTGCAGCTCCAACAGCTCCCAAGAAGCACCCCACCATCCAAGACATAGTAGTCCACTTGAGTGGTCCCTTTCACCTTCTGAAACATTCATACCTTTCACCACAGCTCACTGTTGCTACACTCCACAAAAAAAGCGTTGTCGTTACTTGTCCAGCCTATTCCAGCCTCACCGCCCAAACCCATGAGCTCTACCACCAAGCATGACAAGGACAGCAGGCACTGGGGACTACCTCCAAGTTGCACACCAGCCTGATTTGGAAATATCTCCCCAGTCCTTCCTCATTGCTGGGTTTAAATCGTGGAACCCCCTATCCAGCAGCACCTTGGGAGTACCTACACCAGAAGGTCCGCAGCTGTTCAAGAAAAGGGCTCGCCACCACCTACCCAAGGGCAGTTGAGCATGGGCAATAAAAAGCTGGTCTTGCCAGAGACATCCAGATCCTGAAAACGTATAACCTACAAAAAAATCTCAAACAACTCCTAAGTGGCAACTCAGGGAAATCTTGACACCATGAAAAGTGTTGCTTTACCTTTTCCAGTGGGTCAATGGTTTCCCCTTGCTGCACACTTCCTCAGGAAGCTGTTTCACAATTACCTGTTTCCATCCAAATGTAAGCCTCAAGCTCCGAGTGTTATCTGTTCCCAACCCGATTCCCCATCTGAAGGCAGCTCACACCTTTAGTTGGGCACCGCTCAACAACCATTGACCAGTTTCATGCCACTCTTTCAACGTAAGGATCACCCTTCTCAGTCAGGTTCAACTAACGTCACTGACTGGTGATCTTCCTAAGTTATAAGTCAAAGTCAAGTTTAGTCTCATATGCACAAGTACATGTGTGCACAGGTTCAATGACAAACTTACTTGCAGCAACATCACAGGCATATAGCATCATATAAGCAGCATTCACAAGAAAATCATAAATTAAACATAAATTATATACAATTTTTTACAAGAAAACACAATTAGAACAAAAAAATCCAAAGTCCATTTTAAATGGCATAGTCCATTTTAAATGTCTTAGATAGACACATGAATGATAGAAAAATAGGGTCTATGTGGGAGGGAAGGGTCAGATAGATCTTAGAGCAGGTTAAAATGTCGGCACAACATTGTGGGCCGAAGGGTCTGTACGGTGCTGCAGTGTTATATGTTCTAGTGCAAAGTGGTCAAAGTGGTCATAGTTTTGCAAAACTGTAGTGATTAGGGTTTTGCCGGTTGTTTCAAGAACCGAATTCTTGAAAGGAAAGTAGATGTTCTTGAACCTGGTGGTGTGGGACTTCAGGCTTCTGTACCTCCTGCCCGATAGCAGCTACAAAAAGATGGCATGGCCCAGATGGTAGGGATCTTTGATGATAGGTGTAGCCATTTTGAAGGAGCGCCTCCTGTAGATACTACTGACAGTGGGGAGGGATGTGCACACGATGTATTGGGAAGAGTCCACTACTCCCTGCAACTTCTTACATTCCTGTGCATTTGAATTGCCATACCAGACCATGATACAGCTATGTCCCATCTATTCATTGCTGTAGAAATGTGTGCATAAAATAACTGCCTCAAAACCGATAAAACCATGGATAGACTATCTTTAGTGGTGGGTTATACTTATTTCTTACTTTAATGTAATTTCAATCACATGATGGAACAAGATTATAAGATATTATCTAGATGTACAGGATGCAGCCATATGAAATCTGATGACAAAGCACTTACAGATAAAATAAAGAACAAGCTGTGTATGAGTGATCCACGCCAAGGATGAGACAAATTTCACAAGCCCCTGGGGTCTGCATAACAAGATACCCTATGGTTTTCACTCACTGCTCCATCATGCAAAGTGTGGAGTTTGACAACAAGCACCACACTATATGAAGGATGTCGAGACCTTGGAGAAGGTGCAGGAAACATCTGTTGGCATGGTCTCAGGGATGGGGGCTTCAGTTCTGTGAAGGAATAAAAATCAGGATTGTTCACCTTAGAACAGAGTAATTCAAGGAAATTCACTACAAGTGTTCAGGATTATCAGGAGTTTTGATGAACTGGATAGAGGAGATGTTCCCAATGAGAGGAGGTGTTTCCAATCACAGGAGAGTCAATAAGTAGAGGACACTGATTGTTGAAACTTAGCAAAAGAACCAAGAAGAGAAGAGGTGAATTTTTATTTACGCAGTGAACTATTGGTATCCAGGATGCCCTGCCTGAAAGGGTGGTTAAAGGAAATTCCATAGTGATTTCCAAAAGGAAGTTGGATGCAAGCTTGAAGGAAGAGAAGTTTACAGGGCAATGTTCAGGTGTGGTGGGTCAAATGGTTCCTTGAGTGCCGTACGATTTTACAGATTTTTGGTCAGCAAACCAGTAAATGAGCCATTTCTGATCCAGACGGTGCCTGTACAATAATCCCATTCCCAGCCTTTTGACGACTGTAAGATTATCATTCCAACAGTGAACCTGACAATTTTTTGGAGTGTTTCCACCTACTTCTACTCTCATTAGCCTTCTAAGCCAACACTAGCTGTCCCTTTCTTCTGTTAATCCATTGGAAATACCATAGTTCTCAGTCACCCAAGTGGCAAGAACCAGACAGCATAGAATCATAGAATTAAATGAGGCCATTTGGCCCATTGTGTTTTTGGCAGCTCAGCATGGAGTACTAAAATGTTTTAAAAATATACAGAAATTAAATACCATACATTTTGAACTGAAGTGGTATGCAACCTGTGAGTGCTCTGGTCTGAAAGAGCTTTAAATCTTTCTTTTCTCCTATCTATTATCAGTGGGTAAAACAACAAGTATCGCAAGTATTTGGAAATAATTTGAATAACTGTTTCCCAAAACAAATCAGAGGAGTCAAGGAAAGAAGGTAACTTTAAAGTAACAACGTCATTGTTTAAAAGTTGCGGCATTGTCTCTTGTGGACAATGAGCCATGTTAGTGCTGATGGTCCTGTGATTGACGAGGTGTAGAAATGGGGGAGGGATCTTCCACGTAACACTTCAGAAAGAACTTGCAAAGGATTTCCCAGAGGTTATTGCATACTTCGTGATCGGCTTTAAGCAAGAAAATGTATCGTATTTTCCTACTGATTAGAAGTAAATAAATAAATTTGACATGTTCTGCTATTTAGTGGGTTTTGTAGCAAATAACAGGAAAATATATAAAATATATTACTGCCCCCTTAGCAAAATATCTCTGCAACTGCACATAATATCACCAAACATTAATCTTTTTAACTAAATATGTTATTCAAAAGATCTTTCAAAAATCTTTACTCAATCATGATTAGCAAATGCACCTTGCAACATGTCCTGTTTTCGCATTTCTGTTGTGCTTTGTTCTCTACCTAGTTTCCCGTTAAACAACGCCTCAGTTTCAATATTCTCATTGTGGTTTTCAAGTCTTGGCTCTGCCCATCCCTTTTTAATTGGTAAATTGGTTTATTATTGTCACATATACTGAGGTACAGTGAAAAACGTCCATACAGATCAATTCATCACAACAATGCATTGAGGTAGTACAAGACAAAAAACAATAACAGTGCAGTATGAGGCCAGGCACGATAGTGTAGCGGTTAGCGTAATGCTTTAGAGCGCCAGCGACCCGGGTTCAATTCCAGCCACTGTTTGTAAGGAGCTTGTACGTTCTCCCCATGTCTGCATGGGTTTCCCCTGGGTGCTCCGGTTTCCTCCCACATTCCAAAAACATACGGGTTAGGAAGTTGTGGGCATGCTATGTTGGCGCCAGAATTATGGCAACACTTGCGGGCTACCCCCAGAACACTCTATGCAAAAGCTGCATTTCACTGTGTGTTTCGATGTACATGTGACTGACAAAAATATCTAAACAAAATATCAAAGTGTTACAGTTACAGAGAAAGTACAGTGCAAATAGACAACAGTGTGCAGTGTCGTGATGAGGTAGATTGTGAGGTCAAGAGTCCATTTTAGGGAACTGTTCAATATTCTTGTAACAGTGGGATAGAGGCCTGGTGGTACAAAATCGGGCTTTTGTATCTTCTGCCTGATGGGAGAGGAGAGAAGAGAGATACATGTGACTAATAAAGATATCTGATCTGATCTGATCTGATCTGAATGAACTGGGTGGGTGGGGTCTTTGATTATGTTGGCTGCCTTACCAAGGTGGCAAGAAGTATAGACAGAGTCCATGGATGAGGGGCTGGTTTCTGTGATGTGCTGGGCTTTGTCTCTGCAGTTTCTTGCGGTCATGGGCAGAGCTGTTGCCATACCAAGCCATAATGCGTCTGGATAGGATGCTTTCTATGGTGTCTCGATAAAAATTGATGAGAGTCGATGGGGACTTGCCAAATTTCTTTAGCCTCCTGAGAAAGTAGAGGTGCTGGTGAGCTTTCTTGGCCATGACATCTATGTGGTTGGACCAGGAACTAGAAGCTCTCAACCCTCTCGACCTTAGCACCATTGATGTAAACAGGAGCATGTGCACCGCCCCATTTCCTGAAGTCAATGACTAGCTTTTTTGTTTTGCTGACATTGAGGGAAAGGTTGTTGTCATAACACCATGTTACTAGGCTCTCTATCTCCTTCCTGTACTCCGACTCTTCATTATTTGAGATATGGTGCACTACAGCGGTATCATCTGCAAACTTGTAGATGGAGTTAAAGCAGAATCTGGCCATGCAGTCATGAGTGTATAGGGAGTAGAGTAGGGTGCTGATGACGTAGCCTTGTGGGGCACCAGTATTGAGAATAATCATGGTGGAGGTGTTGCTGCCTGTCCTCACTGATTGCGGTCTGTTTGTCAAGAAGTCAAGGATCCAGTTGCAAAGGGAGGTGTTGAGTCTGAGGTTTAGGAGTTTGGTGATGAGTTTGCTTGGAATAATGGTATTGAAGGTGAAGCTATAGTCAATAAACAATAGTCTGAAATAGGTGCCTTAACTATGCAGATGCTCCAGAGATGAGCATAGGACCAGGGAGATGGCATCGCCATCGACGTGTTTCTCGTAACTTAGAGCTCTCCAAGATCACTCAGCTCCTTAATTCGGTTCCCTTGTGCACAGCTGATTCCTATTACTTAACGGCATAGGGACCATATGCATCATTGGAACCATTTCTGGAACAGGAGGGACCTATACAATCACACAGGCTGCACGTCAACATGACTAGGACCAACACCCTCACAGCGGGCATTTGCTGGGCTGTTGGGCATGGTTCATATAGCTTGCCAGGAGATGGGGACCTTTGGGGGAATTCAGAAAGGAGGGAATCAGTGCAGCAATAGGAAAGTAGTAAATGCAATAGGCAGAAAAAAAAGGCATGCAGCAAATGTGATCAAAGTACAGAAAAATGTTAAAAGGACAAATTTAAAGTTATTCTATCTAAATCCACATAATGTTTACAACAGCGTAGATGAAGTACATGGGTACGATGACTTCTATACGTGTCGTTAAAGAAATGTGGCTGCGGTGATTGGACCTGGGAGTCAAATGTCCAAGGGTATTCAACATTTAAGAAGGCCAGCAAAAAAGTAAAAGGAGTTTGGTGGTACAGTTAATAAGGAATGAAATAAGTACAGGAAGTGAGAAATGATCTTGGCTGGCAAATTAATATGTCAAATTAGAATCATCTTGGTGGAGCTAAGAAAAAGCAAATGGGAGAAACTATTGGTTTGAGTTATTTATTGGCCTCCAAATAGTAGTTGTAATATTGGCCATGGCATAAATCAGGAAATGAATAGTGCATGTGGTTGAGGTAATACAGTAATCATGGGGGACTTAAATCTGCACATGGTCTGCACATGTCAAATTGCGTGTAAAAAGAGGGAGAGTGAATTCATCAGATGTATAGAAGTTGGTTTTCTATATCAACATTTGAGGAATCAACTTGGTAAAAAGCTATTTTAGATCCTTTAGAGGCAGGCACGGTAGCGTAGCGGTTAGCGTAATGTTTTACAGCGCCAGCGACCCTGGTTCAAATCCGGCCACTGTCTGTAAGGAGTTTGTACGTTCTCCCTGTGACTGTGTGGGTTTCCTCCGGGTGCTCCGGTTTCCTCCCACATTCCAAAACGTACGGGTTAGGAAATTGTGGGCATGCTATGTTGGTACTGGAAGTGTGGCGACACTTGCGGGCTATGCAAAAGATGCATTTCACTGTGTGTTTCGATGTACGTGTGACTAACAAAGATATTTTATCTTATGTTGTGTTGTGTGAAAGGGCTAATTAATAATATTGTTGTAAAAGTGCCTTTACAAGTTTAAAAGAGATCTTGTTCAATTCCAAACCAGGGTCTTGAATCTAAACATAGGAAACTACAAAGGTATAATGGGAGGGTTCACCGTGGTAGATTGGGAAACTACCTAAGAAGGTATAATGCTGGGTCAAGCAAAAGCTACCATTTAAAGAAATAATACATGATTTGCAAAGAAAAATTCCTTTAAGGCACAGAAGCACAACAGGAAAAGTGTTCCATCAATGACTGACAGGAAAAATTAAAGATCAGTTAAATCAGTGGAAGGGGCTTTACAAAATAACCGGAAATAGCTGTAGGCCTGAGGTTTGGAAGCAATTTAGAACTATGTAATGGAGAACCAAGAGATTAATAAAGAAATGGAAGATAAAGTATGAGAGCAAAATGGTGAGAAACATATAAACAGGCCATAAAAGCTTCTATAGACTAGTGATGCCAAATGTGGTCCCCTAGAGACAGAGATTAGAGAAATTATAATGGGGAATAAGGAAATGGAGGGCAAATTAAACAAACACTTTGAAGCTGTTTTCATGGTAGAAGACACGAAAACACTTACTAGAAATACAAGAGAACCAAGAGTCTAATGAGGAACTGAAGAAAATTAATGTTAGTAAAAATTGTACGAGAGAAGTTGATGAGACTGAAAGTCAATAAATCCCAAGGAACTGATGATCTACATTCCAGAGTTTTGAAAGAGGTGGCTTTTAAATCATCTTTCAAAATTCTACATATTTAAGAGTCATTATTTCAGATTGGAAGGCAGTAAATGTGACCCCACTGTTTAAGAAAAGGATGGAGAAAGAAAACAGAGACTGATTGCACATCACTCTAGTAGAGAAAATGCTGGGACCTATGAGAAAGGATGCATAAAAGAACATTGAGAAAACATAATGGGATGAAACAAAGTCCTGATGCAGGGTTTCAACCCACAAATGCTACTCAACCCCCTGCGTTCCTCCAGCAGATTGTTTGTTGCTTAAGTAAAGTCAACGTGGATTTCTGAAAAGGAAATCATACTTTACCAATCAATTGGAGTTCTTTGAGGATATGACTGGTAGACTTGATAAGGGGGAAGCAGTGGATTTGACGTAGAAAGCTTTCGATAATTGTAAATTCTTTGATAGGCAAACAAAGCATAAGCCTTTGATAATGGTGAGATGAAGAAGTGGCTGTAAAAACTGAAAGAAAGGAAAATAAATTTCTGAGGCATGGAGCAGTGTCAAACTGAAGAAGCAGATAAGTACAAGAAATGTTGCAGTGTGTAGTATTAATGGCCCTCTACCCTATCAATAGCACTTATGGAACTTGGAGACAGAGACAGGAGATGAATGTGCACTTTAAGAAATCTGCCAAGTCTCATTGACAGTATCTCACTTCCTGAATGGCTCAAGAGTGTGTGAAACCAAGTGGTGCCTATCTATCATTTACACCGATGCCAGTTTTTTAAAATGTATCTTGCACTCTGCTAATGCACCTCATGAAATGCCACATCTTGGCAAAATCTGCATTCAATCTAACGGAAGTTTTGCCAACCTCATGGCTTGCATGGACTTAGCCATCAAAACACTAGACTGTCTAACTGTGTGTTGCAGAGGTGCTAATGGATGATAAGAGGACCAGCAAAATGCTTGGCTCTTAGAATGTGCTTCAACATGCATCTCAAAGCTTGTTTGTGCTACACAAAAATTTGAGGAGGCTGACACTGCCGGGAGAAAAGGAGTTGGCATCTGTGCAGGAAGTCACCTTGAGCCTTCTAGCATATTGGAGCACAGAGGGAACATGGGAACGTGAAGCAGCAGGTCTCCGCCAGAATTAGACCTCTGCTCTGTGACAATGCTCTTCTGTTCTCATTTTTCTCAGGACAAAGGAGGCCTATGACATATTACGTCTCCATCGATTTACAGAGCAATCCCATCAGTCCCAATCCTCCAATTACTTCCCTGTAATCTATTCCTGATCAGCCCCGATACTCCTGTCACTTGCCTACACCAGGGGCAGTTTACAGTGGCCAATTAACCCGCTAGCCTGCATGTCTTTGGGATATGGGAGGAAACCTGAGCACCTGGAGCAAATTGTTACTCCGTCACTTGCTACTCCTCACCTCAGGTCACAGGGAGAATGAGCAAACTCCACACAGACAACACCAGAGGTCAAGATCTTATCTGGAGCTGTGAGGCAGCAGCACTAACTGCTGCACCACTGTGCTGCCTATGTTCTCATTCACCCTACGCACATCACACAATCATTACACCTGGTACCCTGCCACGGAGGCCTTCTTTGGAATTGGGTCAGCAATCCAGCACTTTTAATACCTCAGACATGAAACGGTAACTCTGCTTCTCTTTCCACAGATGCTGGCCTGACCTGCTGGGTGTGTTGAGCAGTTTCAGATTTTTAGCATCTGCGTTTTTTTCTTCGATTTTCACTCTTGGCATCTAAATTTTTTCTCACGACGTAGCCTGGAAGAGCAGCCTAAGCTTTGATGCTGGCTGAGGAGAGAGTCACACCATGCAGCACGAACCAATATAACCACTCAAATCCCAGAGGAAAAGAAGCATAAGTTGGTGAGCTTGGAGAGACTCTGTGGTGAGGAGGAGAAGGTGATAGTTACTGGAGGAGTAAGGGAGAGCTACTGGACAAACAATCTGCAGTGTGTTGCACACTTGAAATGACTGGCACCCACACATTTGGCACATACTTAATGCATACAAAGTCTAAGGTATGAAGTTGGTGGTAGGGCACTCAAAGGAAATGGGCTCTCTACAAATCTACACTTTTTAACTTAAATTCTATGTCACTTACTATTATTAATAATGTTCTTTTAAATCTTCTTACAGGGCTGGCGATCTTCCAACCTCCAAGAACGACTGTGAAGCAGACCCGACTCCCGGACCCAGAAGGAAACAACCAGTGAGGCCTAGGACGGGCTCGTCCATGTGGAAGCCTTCGCAGGGTGAAGAGATGTCCCCACGGAGCCCCCATCACCAAGACTCGACTCCTGGACCCCACCGGATCTCCTGACGCCGAGACCCGACCTGCGGAGGCCGAGTCCTGAGGCCCGACCCGACGCAAAGCCCGACCCAAGGGAGCCGAGTCCCGAGGCCCGACCCCCCCGACCCCCACCCGGATCATTCTCTCTTCTCTCCCCTTCCATCAGGTAGAAGATACAGGAGTCCGAGGGCACGTACCACCAGGCTTAAGGACAGCTTCTACCCCACTCTGTTAAGACTATTGAACGGTTCCCTTATACGATGAGATGGACTCTGACCTCACGATCTACCTTGTTGTGACCTTGCACCTTATTGCACTGCACTTTCTCTGTAGCTGTGATACTTTACTCTGTACTGTTATTGTTTTTACCTGGACTACCTCAATGCACTCTGTACTAACTCAATGTAACTGCACTGTGTAATGAATTGACCTGTACAAACGGTATGCAAGACAAGTTTTTCACTGTACCTCGGTACAAGTGACAATAATAAACCAATACTAATACCAATAAACCCAGGTCCAAGAGGTTGTTGTGGCAAGGTCTGGGAGTCGGGGAGAGGTGAGACAGGGCCAAGCAGAATGTTGGTGTTGGGATGAGGATCAGGCTGTGAGGACTGTGGATGGGGGCAGGGGGTGGGGAGTTGGGGTAATCGAGCTAGTGATCTTCAATTGGGTGCCCCTCCTCAGGATGGGTAATTCCCACCGACTGGCAGGTCATGTGGTGAGTGGATGGTCGCGAGCTTGCTTGAGGGGTTGGGTGAGGTTGGTGGCCATGATGGTTGGAGGGGCTGGGGAGCCTGAAGTAGAGCTGGATAAATAAGTTACTTCAAGGGGACCTATCCAAGTCTAGTTCCCAGCTCCGTTTTAGCACCTGCCTGGGGAGCTTCTCCTTGTGCAGGAACAGGCTTCACGTGTGTCATGGCAGCCAACCTCTGCATGTATGGCTGAAAATTCCATAGGTGGTGTCACAGGGTCATATAACACAGAAGCAGGCCCTTCAGCCCACCAAATCCATGCTGGCCATCAAGTAGCCACTATGAGTGGGAGGTGTTGGGGTAGTCAAGTTAGGGGTTGCAATCTTCAGTCAGACGAGCGTCATCAGATTGGATCAAGTTGCAGATGGTGGGTGGGGTGGTCAGTGAACACCAGTGCCCATTTCTAGAAAGGACCATGCACTATTGTGTCAGACATGCGGAGAACCAGTAAACAAAAAATATCAGTTTGTACGAAGTCCATGAATTTTATTTATATACCATATTTACATTTGGCAGGCATGGTAGTGTAGCGGTTAGCATAACGCTTTACAGCGCCAGCGACCTGGGTTCAATTCCGGCCGCTGTCTGTAAGGAGTTTGTACGTTCTCCCCGTGACTGCGTGGGTTTCCTCCGGGTGCTTCGGTTTCCTCCCACATTCCAAAAGACGTACAGGTTAGGAAGTTGTGGGCGTGCTATGTTGGCGCCGGAAGCGTGCCGACACTTGCTGGCTGCCCCCAGAACACTACGCAAAAGATGCATTTCACTGTGTGTTTCGATGTACATGTGACTAATAAAGAAATCTTATCTTAATGGAAACTGGATTGTGTAGTACATTAAAAACATGGCACTGTTATTCGATTTCTGGGCCAATGTTCAATTTTTCACATTTGTGATATTAAAAGAAAATTATCGATTAATAGTTAATAGACATATTTGCCTGCTACCCTCTTACTATCCGTGTATTTGTCGTATTTCAGTAGGAATTATTTTCTTTCGGTTCTTTTGCTTGAAAGGATGTTGGAGGTAGATTTTGGTTGTGGCTTCCAAAACAGAATTGGATGTCCACTGATGATGGAAAATTTTGAGAAAAGGGCAAGATTAGAGGGTGGAGGTTGGTGAAGGAATAAACAGAATAGATGAAATTACGATCTTCTGCTGTATGGTTCTGCAGCTGTATCAGAAAGCTTCAATTTAAATTGACTGTTTCATATAATGTCTTCTTTGTTGAACACCAATTTGCATCAAATACCAAGGATAGCAAAAGATTCCAATGATTGTAAACAGCACGTTTTCAATTGATTTGGTATCAGCTGTGGGTCACTCTCATCTGCAAGTCAAAAGGTTGTGTGCTTCAGTTCTACACTAGATACTCAGGCATGCGATCCAGGCTTATACTTCAGTGTCACGTTGAGGGAGTGTAGCACTTTTGGAGAAGATCACAAGATCACAAGATAAGGGAGCAGAAGTAGGCCATTCGGCCCATCGAGTCTGCTCCAAGGAAAAGGGAAAAAAGCAAAAGAAATGAGAAATTGGGGGGGTGGGGGCAGGTGAAAAAAAACACACTATTCTAACCCCAATTTCCGGCCTTATCCCCATATCCCTTGATACTCCGACTATTTAGATATATGTCTACCTCTTCCTTAAACGCCTCCAATGATCTGGCCTCCACTGCTGTACATGGCAAGGAGTTCCACAAATTCACCACCCTCTGGCTAAAGAAATTTTTCCTCATCTCTGTTTTGAAACTGTACCCTCTAATTCTAAGATTGTGCCCTCTGGTCCTGGACTCACCCACCAAGGGAAACAGCCTAGCCACATTTACTCTGTCCTTTCCTATCAATATTTTAAATGTCGCTATGAGGTCCTCTCTCATTCTTCTGTACTCCAGTGAGTACAGTCCAAGAGCTAACAAACGCTCATCATACGTAAGCCCTTTCATTCGGGGAATCATCCTCGTAAATCTCCTCTGAACCCTCTCCAACATCAGCACATCTTTCCTAAGATATGGGGCCCAAAACTGTGCACAGTATTCCAAATGAGGCCTCACTAGTGCCCAGTAGAGCCTCATCAACACTTCCTTACTTTTATACACTATACCTCTCGAAATGAATGCCAACATAGCATTTGCTTTCTTTACCACCGATCCGACCTGGTGGTTAACCTTTAAGGTATCCTGCAGGAGTACCCCCAAGTCCCTTTGTACTTCTGTACTTTGAATTTTCTCTCCTTCTAGATAATAATTTGCTGGTTTATTTCTGTTTCCAAAGTGTACAACGGCACATTTCTCAACATTGAATCTCATCTGCAATTTCCTTGCCCATTCTCCTAAACTATCTAGGTCTCTCTGCAATCTTCCTGTCTCCTCAATACTCCCTACTCCTCCACCTATCTTGGTGTCATCCGCAAACTTAACCACAAAACCATTTACTCCATCATCCAAATCGTTAATGTGCAAGGTAAAAAGAAGCGGCCCCAACACCGACCCCTGCGGAACACCACTAGTAACCGGTAGCCAACCAGAACAAGATCCTTTTATTCCCACCCTTTGCTTCCTGCCAACCAGCCAATGCTCCACCCATTCTGTTATCCTACCCGTAATTCCATGACCTCTCATCTTATTAATCAGTCTCTTATGCGGCACCTTGTTAAGGCCTTTTGAAAGTCTAAATACACAACATCTACCGCCTCTCCCATATCCACCCTACCTGTGATTTCTTCAAAAAACTCCAATAGGTTGGTCAGGCAGGATCTTCCCTTCACAAAACCATGTTGGCTAGGACCTATCTTGCCTTGCACCTCTAGGTATTCCATAACCCCATCCTTGAGGATTGATTCCAATAACTTTCCCACCACTGATGTCAGACTAATAGGTCTGTAATTTTCTTTATGCTGCCTCCCACCCTTCTTATACAGCGGAACTACATTTGCAACCCTCCAGTCCTCAGGAACCATGCCGGAGTCTATCGTTTCCTGGAAAATTATCACCACTGCCTCCGCTATCTCTAAAGCCACCTCCTTCAGAACCCGGGGATGAGCCTCATCGGGTCCGGGAGACTTATCAGTCTTTAGCCCATTTGGTTTTCCTAGCACCTTCTCTCTAGTAATCTTAACTGAACTCAGTTCCATTCCTTGAGACCCCTGACTAAACCGGTATATTGCTGATGTCCTCCACAGTGAAGACCGATGCAAAATACTCATTTAGTTCCTCTGCCATCTCTTTATCATCCATTATAATCTCTCCCGCACCATTATCAATTGGTCCTATATCAACCTGTGTCTGTCTTTTATTCCTTATATATTTAAAAAAACTCTTAGTATCCTTTCGAATGTTATCTGCCAACTTCCTTTCATAATTCATCTTTTCTTTCCTAATGACCTTCTTAGTCTCTTTCTGCAGGTTTTTAAAAGTTTCCCAGGCTTCTGTTTTCCCACTAATTTTTGCTTCCTTGTATGCCCTCCCTTTTGCTTTTATTTTAGCCTTCACCTCTCTCATTATTCACATTTGTGTCTTTTTTCCATTCAAAACCTTTTTTCTTGGAATATATCTATCCTGCATTTTCCTTATTACTTGTAGAAATTCCTTCCATTTCTGCTCCACTGTCCCTCCAGCCAGCTTACTCTTCCAATCAATTTGGGCCAACTCCTCTCTCATACCACTGTAATTTCCTTTGTTCCACTGAAATATTGATACACCAGTTGTCAGCTTCTTCTCAAATTTGAAACTGAACTCAATCATATTGTGATCACTCGTTCCCAATGGTTCCTTTACCTTTAGTTCCCTAATCACCTCCGGTTCATTACACAGCACCCAATCCAAAACAACCGATCTCCTGGTGGGTTCATCAACAAGTTGCTCCAAAAAGCCTTCCCATAGACATTCCACAAACTCACTCTCCTGAGTTCTACTGCCTTGCTGGATTTCCCAGTCCACCTTCATGTTAAAATCACCCATAATTATCTTCACATTGTCACTCTGGCATGCTTTTCTATTTCAAACTGCAACTTATCGTCCACTTCCTGACTGCTATTAGGGGGCCTATACATAACTGCTACTATTGTCCTTTTACCCTTGCTATTTCTTAGCTCCACCCATAAGGATTCCGCCTCTTCTGACCCAATGTCCTTCCTTTCTATTGATTTTATATCACTACTAACCATCATGGCCACACCTCCCCCTCTGCCTACCCGCCTATCCTTCCTATACACTGTGTACCCTGGACATTCAGTTCCCAATCACATCCATCATAAAGCCATGACTTGGTGATTGCCACAATGTCGTATTTATTAACCTGCAGTTGTGCCACTAGGTCATCTACTTTATTCCTAATGCTACGTGCATTTAAATATAGTACGTTTAGTCCCGTATCTGCTACTGATTTTGTTGTCTTTTGGATTAGATATTAAACCAAGGCCCCATCTGTCCTCTTGGGTGGACATTATATTGGAGATCCCCAAGCGTGTCAGTTGGTTAACATTTATCCCTCATCCACCATCACTCAAGCAAATTTTCTGGACATTCCCTCACTGCTGTTTGTGGAAACTTGCTGTGTGGAAAGTAGCCCCTGCATTTTGTACATGTCAAAGTACTTCATTGGCTATGAAGCACATTGGGATGCCCTGAGATCATGAGCACAATAGCAAGATCTTCCTTGCCATCTGTGAATTAAAAGTGTAGGGGTCATTCATTCATTATAACCACCAAGACAGCTGTAAACTGTAACTTGCAATGTTACATGGAACATGTTATATGTAATATGTTCCATTATGACATGGAACATATTAATAGATGGCAATTCTGCAATGATATATAGTAGTCCTGGCAGAGAGTCATACCAGGAACTTGAGGCAACAACTTTGTATGTTAAGTATTTTATTTTGCAAAAGGTCAGATTTCTATTGATAATACTCCAGGAGTTTATCAATTGCTCAGTAAAAAATCCAAGTTGGCAGTTGAAAGGATGTTCATATATTATTCAGGATGACTTGATTGGTTTGTGTTGGCATCTGTTGCTGAGAGCCCTATTTTTGACTTGCTGCATGATTGACAAATTTCATTCTTGACTTCTTGCTACTGAGTATGTTCACAAACTTATCGCATGTAATTTATTGGTACTTCATAAAAGTGAAAGTGCAATTTTGGGTAATTGGGTGTACGGTCAATTTTGTGACTCGGAATCTGCCTGGCTTTAATTACCCAATGTAAGAATTCTCATGGAGGCAGTAACTAGTCCAGCACAGAAGTGGCATTGCCTCATTAGAACATAGAACATAGAACATTACAGCACAGTACAGGCCCTTCAGCCCACAATGTTGTGCCGACATTTTATCCTGCTCTAAGATCTATCTAACCCTTCCCTCCCATGTAGCCCCCTATTTTTCTATCATTGTATC
Organism: Pristis pectinata; assembly: GCF_009764475.1. Classification (NCBI taxonomy): domain Eukaryota; kingdom Metazoa; phylum Chordata; class Chondrichthyes; order Rhinopristiformes; family Pristidae; genus Pristis; species Pristis pectinata. The sequence continues at coordinate 15,727,518 of NC_067414.1, forward strand.
TGTTCTTACCCTAAAGCCCTGAAAACTCAACCCTTTGATTATTGATCCAACTATGTTTATAAAGCTGTAATTTAAGTGGCTTGCACCAGGACAGCACATTCTTGATTGTACCAATTCACTATTAATTCCCCTCTGGCTCTTTTGCCAATTGGAACAATTGTGCTAAATCCTATGTCCTACTTCGTTGCTTCCATAATAATAATGATAGAGACAGGGAGACAAAGACATGTGCTGTTCCTTTGGGTGCAGTCATCTTCTTGTTTCTCCTCATGACTCCCCTGATTGGTTAACTGCTGGTAGGCCAGCACTAGGGCAACCCGAGGCAGACAAAGCACAACAAATCGCACAACTCCTTTTCATATTAAACTTCCCTTACCAAGAGTGTGCATTTTATAACAACTCATCAACACAGAAAATTGACACAACTTCTGGGCTGCAGTCAACTGTTCAACCCTAAAAACCATACGGGGGATTATTCTGCATAATAATGAAGCTCAGTTAGAAATATCTACTTTAGAAGCTAAGACTCAATGGCATGTAGGGTATCTTTGCTCAGGAGAGACAGATGCAGATGAGACCAGATAAGAGTTAGCATGTGGAACAGGTTCTGCTGCAGTTCCACGAACAAGACCATGGTCTTCCATGCCTCTCTCTTGATCTGGAAGAAGACCCGTTGGCAGTGTTGGAACTTGTGAAGGTAAGCGGTGGTCCACGTGAACATAAACAGGTCTACTTTCCACTTGTACTTTGTAGGCCAAAGGTCTCTTCCAATTTTTGACCTCTCCAGAAATCCATAGGCACTTTGATGTCTGAAATCCCATAAAACCACCATCTCCTCAGGATGGAACATTCAGTCAGGTCTGGTCAACTTATCATGAGCCCTCAATTGCTGCAGTTAATGACTGGAAACAGTAGAGGACAAACCAGGCCTGATTTAAAAATAACTTGGAGGATGTCCTCTCGCTTTCCGTGTGAGTTGTGTTCTGGTATGCAAATAAGAACTGAGACAACTTTTGGAAGAAAGAACAGATTGAGAATCCTGTTTCATCCAGACCTCCATGAAGGTTTATACAGCCCACACAGTTGTACCATGAGTCACAAGATGAAATGGTGGGGATAAAATGTGGGGACCTCATTTTGTTTCAGGAAGAACTCAAATTCTTGTGCTGAGGACCGTTATCTGACACAATCTCTCTTGGTAATCGTAACGTGCAAAGAGATGCTTCAGAAGATTCAGAGTCCTGTCAGAGGTGGTCAGACATGTGTGAAGTACATCCAGTCATTTGAACTGGATGTCAGTCACAACTGGACAATGCTGTTCATCTTCTTCAGCGTGGTCCACATGAATGCAGCCCCATGGTGCAGTGGCGCAGGACCAAGGATGCAGAGGTGCAGGGAGTTCACCCAACAGACACAAAATTCTGCATGCCTTAATTCATCCCTGGTCATCAGAGGTAATCCTGGGTTGGGGCCATCATGCAGAATGCCAGGGGTGACTCATGTAACTCAGCCAATAACCATTTCCTTACGTTTAGAGGTATTTCAATTCTGGAACCCCATAGAATACAGCCAATCTATGGATAGCTTGCCCTTTTTAGCAAAAGTAGGGATGCAGTGTTGCATTCCTCAGGAGCTTGGGCCAACACATTAAGGTTAAGTTCAAGACTTTTCGAAGGACAGGATCCCTTCTTATTTCTGTAGTAATATCACTTGGTATGTCCCCAGCATACAATACTTGAAATTCTGCTCCATGATCATCACCTCATGTGTGATGTTTACAAAGCAGTCAAGACAGTGCGTTGGAATTTGTATGGCCTTGGAACATCTGTACTTGATTTCATCGTCGTAGGCCAACAGCCAATGCTCAGGCTGCATTCTCAGTCCTGCAAGGGTCGATATTAGAACATAAAACATATAACATAGAACATTACAGCACAGTACAGGACCTTTGGCCCATGATGTTGTGCCGACATTTTATCCTGCTCTTGAGAAAAAGTCTCTGACTGTCCACTTGATCTATGCCTCTTATCATCTTGTACACCTCTATTAAGTCACCTCTCATCATCCTTCTCTCCAAAGAGAAAAGCCCTAGCTCGCTTAACCTATCCTCATGAAACATGCTCTCTAATCCAGGTAACATCCTGGTAAATCTCCTCTGCACCCTCTCTAAAGCTTTCCACATCCTTCCTATAATGATGTGACAGAACTGAACACAATACTCCAAGTGTGGTCTAACGAGAGTTTTATAGAGCTGCAACATTACCTGGCAGCTCTTGAACTCAATACTCCGACTAATGAAGGCCAACACACTATTCGCCTTCTTAACAACCCTATCAAACCTATGCAGAAACCTTGAGGGATCTATGGATGTGGACCCCCAAGATCCCTCTCTTCCTCCACATTGCTAAGTTTCCTGCCACTAACCTTGTATTCTGCCCTGATATTGCTGACTTTGGCCCAGATATAGTCAGAAGAAGTTTATGGTCTGTCAAGAAGCTGAATTTTCAACTGTACAAATACCAGTGAAACTTCTTGATCATGCCCAGTGCTTTTTTTTTCCAATTTGAGCATAATTTTGTTCTCTTGGTGTCAAGGTTCTAGAAGTGAAAGCAATTGTATGTTCTGCACTTGAAGGTAATACATGCAAGGTGACTGTACTGATTCCATATGGGGATGTGTCACAGGCAAGTCCCAGAGGCTTCTCTGAATCATTGTGTGCCCACCGTTTGCTATTCAAAGTTGGTGCTTGCATTGCTGAACTGCACCTTCACACTGTTGAGGCAATTCCATCTGGCCTCTGTTTGTGACATTTCATGGATTGACTGTAACTGGTTGACAGATTGGTGAGGAAACGTTCATAATCATTCCACAAATCCAAGAATGACTTGAGCTCTGCCATGTTGGTTGGTTGGTGCTGGTGCGTTAATGATAGCTTCCATGTTGCTCTGAGTCAGGAACAGCCTTGCATACCAATCCAATAGTCCAGGTATTCCAATGATCTTTGCAGGAATTGACATTTTGCTACCTTCACACTGACATGTGGATATGACTTTCTCCAGGATTGTTAGGTTCTCTGTTGCTGTTAGTGTTGAAACCAGGATATCATCCATGAAGTAGACAACGTGGTCCAGCCCTGCAAAATCTGATCCATGGTGTGCTGGTGCCATTGAAGCTCCATAGGTGTGGCGATGATATCTGTACAACCCTTTGTGGGTGTGAATGGTGAGGTGAACTTACCACTCTGAATCCGTGGACAGCTGCTGGTGCGCGAAAGGTGAATCCCATTTACTGAAGAAACTTCCGTCTGCCAAGGAGCAAATTAAATCCTCTGCATTGGGTAATGGATACGTTTCAGCCTTTGTACAGCAGTTTACTGTGGCCTTGTAGTTACCACAGAGCCTCACTATCTTGTCTTTCTTTGCTAATCATACATTGGGAGGTACCTGGACACTCCTCTAAATGCTCGGTATGATGCCACGTTGCTCCAGTTGATAAAGCTCTTTCTGAGCCACTTTTTCAAGGCATGGGGCACAAGTTGATGTTTAAGAACAATGAGAGTGCTTCTGTGCCCATATAGATCTTTGATTTGAAATCCTTTGTCGTCCCATAGTCGTCTTAAAGATAGAAGCAATATCTATCCAACACTTCTACAGTGCAAGTTGTGGAACACCATCTTCGTTTTGTATACTGAAGATCTTCCCCAGTTCAGTTTGATCTTTACAAGATGGTTTCACCCAGTATGGCAGGGTTGTTTCCCCTTCACTACAGCCAGGAGCAGGATCCAACTACTGCCTCTCTACTTCAAAGGAACTTGCATTTCTCCCACAACAGGAACCCTGTCTTTTGTAATTGACAGGAGGGGAGTGAGTGATGGCTGTAAGGGGTACATTCACCAACTTTTCTTGAGGCATAATTGACACAGATTCTGTGGTGTCCAGTTGATTTGCCTGCCAGATCCTTCTGGAAGTTAATTCCTTCTCCATTCCCTTGAGTTGTACCAACAGATAATAACCGAAACTACTCTTCCTCTGATTAAGTGTCTTCAGTGTCAATCACATACTGCACACAAGCATTTTGTTTTCCCCATTGATGTGCACTATAATCTTTGCACCATTCTGCTGTCTTGCCCTCATTGTTGTATTTATTATTACCATGTATACTGTTCACACTGTGATCTTCAAGTAAAACACATGTTGCATTCAGTGCAACACACTGAGTTCTGTATTTTCTTCGTCCAACTCGGTTTTGCACTAACCCTGCACTAATTTTGTATTCTGTATATACCGTTTTTTGCACTATTTGTACTTGCACAATTTTTTTTGTCTGTGTTTAATGTATGTCCTCTGTTCTATGTATATCCTCTGTTGTGTGAGTCTGGGGGAAATGACATTTTGTTCCTCCATGTGTTTTCATAGCATATGGGTGAATGACAATAAAGTAACTTGAACTTGAATGTCATTGCACCCTGGTGTATATGACAATAAACTAATCTAACTTAATCTAATCTAATCTGCATTCTGTATGTAAGTGACCTTTTTTCCAGAATTGTGGCATAATTCCTGAAAAATTACAGATGCGCTGGTGGTTTCCACTGCAGCAGGAGCATGCTTGCTTGTGGCATGTGGCAATTGTTTGAGCAGTGTTTTTCTGAGGACCCCCCTGTTTACTGATGAAGAGGAGGCTTACCTAGCATCCTGGCACTCCTGTTGCCTCCTAGTGTTGACTCTTTGAATAGCACCTCTGGTTGAGTTAGAATGGTGTAATGACTCCTTACCATCCTTTCGAGCAAGTTCCAAAGCCTGCAATATCACAGGCTGACTTTAAAGTCAAATTCTCTTGTGAAAGCAGCCACTTGTGATAAGCTTCCACTTGGAGACCACAGACAAACTCTGTAGTAATAATAGTGTGAGACCTAGCCATGTTCTACTCATCTGGGGTACGGCCATCTTCCTTCTCCTCCTGACTCTCCACTGGTGGCTAGTGAACAAAACAGTAATCCAAGGCAGGCAAAACACAATCCTGCAGCATGGTCACCCATGAACTTGAAGGCTGTACATTCAGGTCCCCTGCAAAGGATTTAAGCGCAAAATCAGACACTGATCCTTCGATGCTGCACTGCCAGAAGTGGTGTCTTCTGGGTAAGATATTAAAATGAGCCACAGTCTGCCTCTTCATATGGACAATAAGGGATCCTATAGCACTACTTCAGGGAAGACCATAGGAGTCTTCCCTGATCTATTACAACAATACTTATCTGTTAAACCCCTAGACAACATGTGGAAATTTCACTGCAGATTATGGGAATGTGCTGTATACAAATTGGCTATATTTTGTAGTTTACAACATTGATTACACTTTGTAAATATTTCTTTGGATGTGAAGCAGTTTGGGATGATCTGCAGAATTTGAGTACAAGAGTAGAGACACCTTGTGTCTATTATAAAGGACCCTGATGAAACTGCATCTGGAATACTGAGCATAGATCTGGTCTCCCTATCCAAGGAAGGATATATTACAATAGAGGGAGTGTAATAAAGATTCACTAAGTTGATTTCTGGGATGGTTTGTGGTGTGATTAGCAGACGAGACCTATAGTCTCTTGGGTTTACAAGAATGAGAGATGATCTCATTACAATTAACAACATTTTTACAAGGCTTGACATAATGGTGTAGGGCGGACATTTCCCTTGCCTGGAATGCCTTCATCAGGGGTTACAATCTCAAGGGGGCCAGCCATTCAGAGTGGAAAGAAATTTCTTGTACCCAGCAGGACTGCGGAACATATTCAAGTGATCAATAGATTTTTAGATATTGAGTTTTAAGGGATGCAGAATTTGTGCAGGGAAGTGGAGCTAATATAATGGATAAATCATCATTGTATTGAATGGCAGAGCAAACATGAGGGGCTGAATGGCCTACACTAGATTCGTATGTAGCAATGAAAGGTGTTATACAAATGCAAATCTTATACAAAAAAATTATATAAGTTTTGATTGCAGATAGAACACTGAAGCCAGTCAGTATCTGTGGAGAGAACAGACAAAACTTTGGATTGGGACCCTTCTTCAGAACTGTAGAATGAAGATTCAACAAACATTTCAATACAGTTGGAAGTAAGAGGGAAAAAGCAGGCATAGGGTGGGAGGAAAAGCAAAATGTCTTTTAGACGAAGTAGAGTCCACTTTAATCAGGCAAGGCAAGTTGTGGAAGAACTTGAAAGGAATTGAAGACATTACAGGCACAGAAAGCATGCGTTGCTAACAGTGAAAGGTTCCATCCATGGGGAAAAACACAAACGACATAAAGCTGCCATACATTCCTTGTGGTTCTGTGGTTAACTCTGGAATAAGGCGAATTGAGTTTGGGGAAAGGGGTTGGTGAAATTTAGGCTTGACTGGATTGTATGTAGCTTGTGGACAGCATTGATGTGATGGACCAATTATTCTATTTTTATGAGGACCTTGTTAATGGTCACCTTCACCTGCAGCAGAGATTCCCATACCCTCGACCCCAACCATCTCCCTGCTCTCCCAGGAAACCCACAACAATCTGAAAATTATCTAAGCTATCGAAGTAACCTCAGTAGTCCAAGTTACCACAGAGCAGTTCCTTGCAGCAAATGTGGCTTTCTACACTTGTGATCTAGATCCAGTCCAGTGCTAGAAATGCTACAATGATGTAATTTTCTACTGCAAACCTGCACCTGACCTCTGCACTGCTTTAGTGGTTGTAACTAGGCAAACTGTTCTGGTGCTTTAAAATGGGCGCAAAACAGCTTTGCAATTAGTTAGATTCCTCATCACATGACTTCTTGCCTCAACTGCTCAACCTTGATAGCACCGCCATTAATCTCCTCTAACAGTCACCGTTGCATTTGTAAGATCAGTCATCTGGAGAGTGAACACACGGAAAGCATCTGGCCTAGATGGTGTCCCTGACCGTGTCCTTAGATCCTGCACAGATCTAGTTAGGCCACATTTAGAGTACTGTGTTCAGTTCTGGTCGCCTCATTATAGGAAGGATGTGGAGGCATTGGAGAGGGTGCAGAGGAGATTTACCAGGATGCTGCCTGGATTGGAGGGTATTGAATATGAGGAGAGGCTTAAGGTGCTAGGGCTTTATTCACTGGAAAGGAGGAGGATGAGAGGAGACATGATAGAGGTATATAAAATATTGAGAGGAATAGATAGAGTAGACAGTCAGCGCCTCCTTCCCAGGGCACCAATGCTCAAGACGAGAGGTCATGGCTTTAAGGTTATGGGTGGGAGGTTCAGGGGAGATGTCAGAGGGAGGTTTTTCACCCAGAGAGTGGTTGGTGCATGGAATGCACTGCCTGGGGTGGTGGTGGAGGCAGATACATTGAACAGGTTCAAGAGCTTGTTGGATAGGCATATGGAGGAACGTGAGATAGAGGGATATGCGGGAGGAAGGGGTTAGGTAGTGTGAGGGTGGTCTGATGGACGGCACGACACGGTGGGCCGAAGGGCCTGTTTTGTGCTGTATGGTTCTATGGTTCTATAGTATTTGCAGACATTTTTAACCTCTCTCTGCTTCAATCTCAGGTTCCCACCTACTTTCAGAAGACCACTATCATCTGGTACCTAAGAAAAAAAAGTAACATTGCTTAATGACTACTGCCTGGTAGCTCTGACCTCCACCATCATGAGGCGCTCATGGCGCGCATTAAAGCCAGCCTCCCAGGAAACCTTGACCCACTGCAATTTGCCTATCACCAAAACAAGTCTACGGTGGATGCCATCTCCCTGGCCCTACACTCATCTCTGGAGTATCTGGACAGTAAAGACACCTATGTTGGACAATTGTTTATTAATGACAGATCTGCCTTCAATACTATAATTCCAAATAAACTCATCTCCAAACTACGAGACCTGGGACTCAACACTTCCCTTTGCAACTGGATCCTTGACTTTCTGACAAACAGACCACAATTGGTGAGGATAGGCAGCAACACCTCCGGCATGATTATTCTCAACACTGGTGCCCTACAAGACTGCATCCTCAGCCCCTACTCTACTTCCTATACACTTATGATTCTGCTCTAACTCCATCTACAAGTTTGCAGATGATATCACCGTAGTGGGGCGTATCTCAAATAATGATGAGTCGGAGTACAGGAAGGAGATAGAGAGCCTAATGACATGGTGTCATGACAACAAGCTTTCCCTCAATATCAGCAAAACAAAAGAGCTGGCCATTGACTTCAGGAAATGGGGCGGTGCACATGCTCCTGCTTACATTAACAGTGCTGAGGTCTAGAGGGTTGAGAACTTCAAGTTCCTAGGAGTGAATATCACCAATAGCCTGTCCTAGTGCAACCATGTAGACGTCACAGCCAGGAAAGCTCACCAGCACCTCTACTTCCTCAGGAGGCTAAAGAAGTTTGACACTCACCAATTTTTATCGATGCACCGTAGAAACATCCTATCCAGGTGCATCAAGGCTTGGTATGGCAACTGCTCTGCCCATGACCACAAGAAACCGCAGAGCGTTGTAGACACAGCTCAGCATATCATAGAAATAGCCTCTCTTCCGATGGACTCTGTCTACACTTCTCACTTCCTTGGTAAAACAGCCAATGTAATCAAAGACCCCACCCACTCTGGACATTCTCTCTTCTCCCCCCCCTCCCATTGGGTAGAAGATACAAAAGCCTGAAAGCACGTACCACCAGGCTCAAGGACAGCTTCTATCCCGCTGTTATAAGACTATTGAACAGTCCCCTAGTACGATAAGATGGACTCTTGACCTCACAAACTATCTCATTGCAAACTGTCTACCTGCACTGCACTTTCTCTATAACTGTAACATTTTATTCTGCACTCTGTTACTGTTTTACCTTGTACTACTTTAATGCACTGTTGTGATAAATTGATCTGTATGAACAGTATGTAAGACGTTTTTCACTGTACCTCGGTATGTATGACAATAATAAACCAATTTACCAAATATCCCAGGAAGTGTTTACATGTGCTGGTATCCAACCAATCACACATTCATCAGTCCATCAGTAAATCCCCACCAAGTCCCTACTTGTGGGAGATCTGTAATTACATGCAAATGCCATTTATAGATGCAAATGTAAGGATTTCAAGACATACTAAAGTCCATGTAATTGGTAATTATTTACATGAGTGATCTTATTTCCCTCGGGCTTCACCATACACCATTTAACCCTTATCAGAAGACTACACACATTAGCAAAGCACACGTATCTAATAATTGTGTGCATTTCCAGTTGAGTTTAATCTTCATAAATTCTATGCCCGTACTTATAATTGAAATTTTCCATTACCTGTCAGTTTACCCTCCCACCAGTGATGGCACTGCAGTTTCTCATTGTAAATTTCCCAGCTCCTCAGTCTGTACTGTTAAAAAACTTGTATTCAGACATCACCTGTTGAACACACCAATTACAACTAGTTTTTATAGAACTCACAACCCACACTTCATCCTGCACACTAATCCCTCCAAATTCAAGATTCTTCCACAAGAGGAATCATTCTCTCCACATTCACCCCGCTGAGAGACGTCAGGATCTTGTACGTTAAGATCAAGTCCCCTCCCACTTTTCTGGACTCCAGCAGATACAAGTCTGCCCAACTTTTCCTTGAAGGCAACATGGCAACTCCTGATATTAGGCTAGTAAACCTTCTCGGAACTGCTTCCTAACATCCTTCCTTAAATAAGACAACCAATACTGTAAACAGTTCTGCAGATGTGGCCTTCACCAGTGCCCTATATAACAGTATTCAATTAATCCAGCAATAAATGATAATATTCTGCTTCACTAATTACTTGCTGTAGCCGTATTCTACCCTTTTGCAAATTAATCACGAGGACACCCAGATCCCTCTGCACCTTGAGCTCCACAATGTTCTTATTTTTATTAAATTTTCCTGCCAAGATGTACCATTTCACATTTTTCCACATGATACTCCATTTGTCAGATCTTCACCCACTCACTTAGCCTGACTATCCCTTTATTGTCTCCTTACATCTTCTTCACAGCTTACCTCCAACTTTTGCGATCAGTAAATTTAGCAACATTTCTTTGGTGCCTTTCTCCAAGTCATCAATATAAACTGTAAAAGGTTGAGGTCCCAGTACCGATCCCTGAAGCACATCAATTGTTACTTCTTGCTGAAAAAGGACTCATTTATACCTACTGTATTTCCTGTTAACCATGAGTTTCCCCTTTACTCTCTGCACACTCAAATAATACTCCCTTACTCAATGTGTTGCAAGTAAGTACAATTCCCACCCTTTATCACTTGTACATCCTTAACTAAAACTCTTCCATTAGCAATTTCACTCACTCCATTGAAACTCCCTCCCTTTACAAACAAATCAATGCCTTCCCACCATCTTCTGCTGCCTGCACCTTTACCGTACTAAATCTTTACAATCAGTTCCAATCTCTTTGCATGGTCCACACCCACAATTGCACCCCTTCTCCTCACACGTTTCTCGTGCACACAAGGGCTCTGACAGATGTTTTGAAATCTTATCTGGTCACAGGAGAAATGGTGGACAGCAAATGTGGTACCTTTATTCAAGAAGAGCAGCAAGGATAATCCATTTAATTACATGCCAGTGAGTCTAACCTGTACCTGGTGAAAGTTTGATCAGGGATAGGCTGCGTAGCTTTGTGAAGGGGAGGTTCTGTCTCCCTAATTTGATAGGATTTTTCAAGAAGGTGAATAATCATCAATGAGGATGGAATGGTTGAAGTAGTGAACGTAGACTTCAGTAAGATCTTTAATAAGGTCCCGCATGAGAGATGAATCTAAAAGGTCCTGGGATGACGCAGTTCAGTTACAAGGAGAGAATGGAGAGGCTGGGTTTGTTTTCCTTCATGCAGAGAAAGCTGAGGGGATGACTTGATTGCGGTATACAAAATTATAAGGAGGAGAGATAGGGTAGATGAGGAGCATTTCTCCTTGGCAAGGATGTCCAGGATCAGAGGGCTTAGGTTTAAGGTAAAATGTAGGAGATTTGGAAGGGATTTAAGGAAGATTTTTTTCACCAAGAGAGTGATTGAAGTCTGGAACAAACTTCCAGATGGAGTGGCAGAGACACGAACACTCACAACATTTGAGAAATATTTGATGAGCACTTGAAACTCCATTGCATTTTAAGTCGATAGGCCAGGTGCTGGGATGTAGGATTAGTACAGCCAGATTTGATGGCCGGCATGGACAAGATGGGCAGAAGAGTCTATAAGAAGGGTGGCACAGTGGTGCAGCAAATAGAGCTGTGCTTCATAATCCGATGACCTAGGTTCAATCCTAACTTCAGGTTCTGTCTGTGTGGAGTTGGCACGTTCTTCCTGTGATTGTGCTGGTTTCCTCTGGATGCTCCGATTTCCTCCCACATCCCAAAGACTGCTTGTTGGTTGGATATTTAGCCACTGTAAATTCCCCATGATGTGTAAGTGAGTGGTAGAATCTGAGGGGAGTTGGAGAGAATGTGAGAATTAAAAAATGAGATTAATGTAAATAGGTGGTTGATAGTGCGGACTTGGTGGGCCAAAGGGTCTATTTCTGTGCTGTATGATTCTATAGGCTCAAGGACAGCCTCTATTCCATTGTTATAAGACTATTGAATGGTCTCCTAGTACGATAAAATGGACTCTTGACCTCACAATCTACCTCGTTATGTCCTTGCACCCTATTGTCTACCTGCACTGCACTTTCTCTGTAACTGTAACACTTTATTCTGCACTCTGTTATTGTTTTACCTTGTCACAAAAAATTCTGCAGATGCTGGAATCTGGAGCAATACACAAAAACTCAGCAGGTCAGGCAGCATCCATGGAGAGAAATAAACAGTTGACGTTTCGGGCCGAGACCCTTCATCAGGACTGATTAACCTTGTACTACCTCAATGCACTGTTGTAATGAATTGATCTGTACGAACGGTATGCAAGACAAGTTTTTCACTGTACCTCGGTACATGTGACAATAATAAAGCAATTTACTCTGACTATGATAATTACAACCTGCCTCCCTTTGCGTCACACACACGTAATTGCATGCCCTTCCTTTACATGTCACATACGCAGTTGCACGTCCTTTATATTTATCATCTATATTATGGTTTATCATCTATATTAATGATTTAGATGATAATGTGGTAAACTGGATCAGCAAGTTTGTGAATGACACCAAGATTGGGGGTGTAGTGGACAGCGAGGAAGGCTATCAAAGCTTGCAAAGTGATCTGCACCATCTGGGAAAATAGACTGAAAAATGACAGATGGAATTTAATGCAGACAAGTGTGAGGTGATGCACTTTGGGAGGACAAACCAGGGTAAGACTTACACAGTGAATGATAGGGCTCTGAGGTGTGCAGTAGAACAAGGGGACCTGGGAATACAGATCCATAATTCCTTGAAAGTGGCATCACAGGTGGATAGGGTCATAAACAGAATTTTTGGCACATTGACCTTCATAAATCAGGATATTGAGTACAGGAGTTGGGATGTTATGTTGAAGTTGTATAAGACGTTGGTGAGGCCAAATTTAGAGTATTGTGTGCAGAAAACCAGGCCGGCATAGACTAAGATATTTTTATTAGTCACATGTACATTGAAACACACAGTGAAATGCATCTTTTGCGTAGAGTGTCCTGAGGGCAGCCCGCAAGTGTCGCCACTCTTCCGGCGCCAACATAGCATGTCCACAACTTCCTAACCCGTATGTCTTTGGAATGTGGGAGGAAACCGGAGCACCCGGAGGAAACCCAAGCGGACACGGGGAGAACATACAGACCCCTTACAGACAGTGGCCGGAATTGAACCCTGGTCGCTGGCGCCATAATAGCCTTATGCTAACCGCCACACTACCGTGCCTGTCCCTAGGTGGGCCGAAGGGCCTGTTTCTGTGCTGTAATTTTTCTATGACTCTTTACATGTCACACACACACACCATTGCACATCATCCTTTACATGTCACACACACACCATCCTTTACATGTTACACACACAACTGCACACCATCCTTTACGTACCCCCCCCACACCACACCATCCCGTGTGACACACACAATTGCACACCACCCTTTGCATGTCACACACAATTGCACACCATCCTTTACGTGTGACACACACAATTGCACACCTTTACATGTCACACACACACCATCCTTTACACGTCACACACACAATTGCACACCCTCAATACATTTCACGTCATCTGTGATAATAAATCTGATTCTGCTAAACAAATTGCACACCCTCCCTTCAAATGCTTCGATAATAAAAAAAATTGCAATCCCCGCCCTTCACATTTTCACACAGAAACAATTCCACTCCCCTCTCCCTCCCCAACCACTTTGCATCTGCAGCCCCTGGTCGGACGGCGCGGCCCGGGCTCGGGCGCCCACGTGACGTGCCCAGGGCCCGGACGGTCCGCCCCTCCCCCTCGCTCCCCGGGTCTCTCTCTCTCTACATGGCGGCGTCAGCTCGGGGTGGCCTCGGGCAGAAGAGCGGCGAGGAGAGAGCGGCGCTCCGCCTCCGTGCTCGGCGACAGGTCGCCGGGGGTCCTTGAGCGCGGACTTGTGTGTGTGGGGAAGGGGGAGGGAAAAAAAACCGAATCGGAGCCTGCGATCAGGTGAGCAGCGACCGTCGGGAGATGAAGCCAGCGCCAGGCCCGGGCCTCGGCTCACTGCGCCCGCCTAGGCCCGGGGCTCTCGGGCCTGGTTGCACGGTCCCGAGGGAGGGGCGGGCAGGCAGGGAGGGAGGGAGCCTCCGTCTGTGTGTACACCTGCTGTCCCGCGGGCACCGTTGTTGCAGAGGAAAAGGGCGGTGGGCCAGTCGTGCACAGCAAGATCCCACTGACGGTGGGTGTGGGTGGTGCGGGTCAACCTGGTGCAAGTTATGGGGCGGGGTGAATGTTGTTCCAGGGTAACGGAGAGAACTTCCCGACTCTTTAAAAATCATGCTGTGGGACCTCTTCACTCACTGATCGTGGTGTTTACACTACGAAAGGCCAAAACTCTTCCATCTACAAGTACATGGACTTGACTATATACATACATGTAGGAAGCGTTCGTCCTTTTTTGGTGGTTTTAGTCTCCTTTGAGGCTGTGCCTTTGACTCTTTCATTAACCTATGGGTTGTCCTTGCAGGACTGTCAAATGTTTCGGTTCTCATGAGCTTTTTGTGGCCCAGGGATTCCAGTCAAATCTCAGTTTCAGTCGTAAAAAAACAACAGAATTGTGCTGAAGGTAGAAGGGCCTCGGGTTTAACGTTTTGAGCAAAAGGCAGGATCTTTGGTAGCATCGTGCTCTGTAGGTGTTGCACCGGTGTTAAAGCTGAAATATGTGTTTAGTGAGGGATTTGAACCACAGTCTTTGAACCAACCAAGCCACAGCTGGCTTTGGGGGGAGGAGACGGGAAAGAGACGATATTGATAAGGATGAGGAATGTGAAGTGATTGGAATGGGTTAAGTTGTAGGGAGAGAGAGAAGATTAAAAGGGGTGGTTTCTTTGCTAATTTTGTATGATCTGACGGATTGTAATGTGATTCCAACAGTATCCAAATGAATGTAGGCTCTATTCACTCAGTCTTGCTTGCACACTTTGAAATTTCCATTGTTACATTTTATCCCTTAAAAAGCTTAAGTTGATGAATTTGAGGGAAATGACTTTGTTTTCTGGAGGGGGAAGAGGGGAGTTGGTGTTTGAGTGGGTACTTGGTTTATGGTTCCATAAACTTGGGCATTTTTAAGACAAGGAGACAAACATTTCTGCAGATGCTGGAATCTGGAGCAATGCACAAAAAGTGCTGGAGGAACTCAGCAGGTCAGGCAGCATCTATGGAGGGAAATAAACAGTCAATGTTTTGGGCCGAGACCCTTCAACAGACATTTTTAAGATGTGGTTGTTTCGGCATTGTGTGCATGATTGGAAGGATGTGAAATTAGAAGTATTTTCATTCTTTGTAGCTATGTTAAATATAGTGTTCATAGCTGTAAAGGTCCTGCAGTCAAAGATCTTGTATTTGTAAGTACACACGGGAGTTAGTTATTGAAATGTCTAGCCTTTTCCAATGGGTTACCTTCTCTTAAAATTAATTATATTATTGATTCCTTTTTAATAACCTTACGCTTGTGGCCTGTGAATTCCAGACACGTCATAAAGTAGCTTTTTCGTGATTCAGAAGATTTTAGAAGCAGAGCTGTAGTGAACACTACTTGTTCTCTAAGGTCTCTGCTGTGCAGGCCCATTGTGTTTCTGCAGGGGTTTTCATTTTACTGTAGAAGTAGCCAGAAGATCAGCAACCTTTTCGTACATGAAAATTATTTCTTGCAACTACAAATAGATTTCTACAAATGGGTATAGCATGCAGAGTTGGATAGCATAGATATGTTCAAGATTGAGCTTATTGCACCTTCAATGAGGAGATGAGGTTGAGAGAAATTCAGTTGGTGTATGTCACATTTTAACTAACAAGTGTGGTTGAGGCAGAAACAATTGCATCTCTTTAAAGGAAAAATTGTTAAATGTTTGAAGTATATGATGACATGGGACAGTGGAAAAGGATCATGGCATTAATTTTAATTTGTTTTGTATGGATCAAATGCACATAAGGGGTGAATGGCCTTGCATTTTGTTAACGTCCGGCAAACCGCAATGCTTGTTTGTATGCTGAAATCAAATTGATTGTCTTATTAGATTGGATTGTGCACAGCACAGCTGCCATGGCTCAATTTCTGCAGCCTTGTGACAAGTGGATTTCAGGCATAACCTAATGGTTGTCTTTTCTAAATGACAGTCTTTCATAATGCACATTTAGCATGTTTCATAAATCGCAATAAATGTGGAGTTAAAGCTTATCGAACTAGAGGTTCATTGTGGGTAATCCCCAGATATGCGGAAATACTTGTGATGAGAATGTATTTGTCATGCTTCCCCTGCACCCACTACCAAAATCCAGTTCTTTGCTTTGATGCAAGGAATTCTGGTGTGTGGTTTTATTTCCACAAGTCTGAGTGAGATGCACTTCTAAATGTGATCGGGCAAAGGCTGTAATGTAAATTCTTAATGTGATTGGGAAAAAGAAGTAATAGTAAACTGTTTCTGGTTGTCAGGGAGCATACATTTGAGATCTGCTCAACTTAAGATGAATGAGAATGGCTTAGCATATTAATTTATTTACAGCTTGCTTAAAAACTGTAGATTCAGATTTTAAAGCTCTTTTGCCATGTTGTATGGTTTTTAATGTGTTTCAGTTCTTACCTTCTTTCCAGTGCTTTGATATGAGCTTGGCACCTCGTCTCACCTAGCATCCAAACTACATGTTACTGAAATTGACCTGAACATATCACAGTTGCACACAAAAGTAGACAACAATTCGGTTTGTCCCAGAATCACGACATGTAGTTCCTTGTTGCCCCTTTTTCTTTTGATAAAATCTTCACTTGGTATCATTTGCCATACTATGTTAATTGGTGATGAATTAAATTTAATATGTGGAAAGAAACTTAAATGGCATCACATTATCAAAGGATCTTTTATCTTGGACCAAAAATTTCTACCTCATTGTGTTTAATAAGACTGTAATCTGATGGGTTTATTTCTCTTGTCATTAGTGACCCTGTTGATGATGCAGTTAATCTACAATAACTGGACAAATAAAAATCCATATTTCTGAGCATTACTAACAGTGAGCAAATGCAAAAATTATCTAAAAGTTTAACGTTAGATTTTATTTTCAGGTAGCTGGAACAAAAAGGGGTGGAAGTTATGTTATATAGAGCTCTAGTTGGTTGACATTTTGGATATTGGACCTAGGTAGGGCACAGCCCCTCAGGAGGGTTTTGATGTTGGGGGATGGCTGATTGCGAGTATGTGGATAAAGGGAAGAGATAGAAGACTTGTTTGGAGAGTCATGCAGGTTCACTGGAATGATTACCCATTTTAAAGTATTCAATTATGAAGACAGATTACCTAGATCAGATTTGTTCCCTTGAATATGAAAATGATCTAATTAAGACTATGCTAATTGAAAGATAAAGCAGATCAAGAAATTATTTCCTTTTTAGAGTCCAAGTTGGCATAGTCTTAAAATTAGAGCTGTGATATTTAGAGGTGAAGCTAGGAAGCATCGCAGAAAAAAGGTAGTGGAAGTCTAGAACTGTAGTTCCATCCCTCCTCCTCCTAGCCCTCTCCCAAATAAATCCAGAAGAAAAAATCTTCTGAAGCAGGGTATTAGTTGAAATTTTAAAACATTTTTTTAAGGAAACTAATGGTTTTTGATAAGAAACAAATCTGCCTTAATCTACATTGAATGCTTAAATAGTTTTGAGAGGCCTAGGTGGTCTACTCCCATTCTAGTCTGACCCTAATATATGAATGATTGGAATCTGCTTTAAGCTGTGATAGTTTTGACTAATTGGTCAAAGTTATTGCATGATATATTTTTAATTCCAAAGTCTGCATAATTGCTGCTATTATATTAAGTGATCTTTTATTGAGAAGGAAAAGTTTAGTTTAGTCTTGCTGTAGAAACTGTGTGACTTTAGGGCGTAGTGGTTAGCGCGACGCTATTACAGCGCCAGCAATTGGAGTTCGATTCCCATCGCTGTCTGCAAGGAGTTCGTACGTTCTCCTGTGTCTGCGTGGGTTTCCTCTGGGTGCTCTGGTTTCATCCCACATTGCAAAGACGTACGGGTAGGTTAGTTTGGGTTTAAAATGGGCGGTGCGGATTCATTGGGCTGGAAGGGCCTGTTACCACACTGTAAATAAAAAAAAAATTTCAGTGTGCATTTTAAGGTAAATAGTGCCTAATTTGTAATGTGTTCAAATGTTGACCATTCTGAACATAAATAATCTGAAATGAAAACAGAAAATGCCAGAAATACTTCAGCAGATGAGGCCTGAAACATTAACTCTTTTTCTCTTCCTGTAGATGCTGCCTGACCTGTTGAGTGTTTCCAGAATTTTCTGTTTTTATTTCAAGTGTTTTCTGCTTTGGGGTATTTTGCAGCATCTCCTTTTGGTTGAAACTTTTTTCTTGCCTTCAGCTGCAATTTGCTGTTGCACTTCTAGCATAACAATTGGGATTTGGAGTCCTCACGAGTCACTGGATGAATATCTATTTCCTCAACAAATAAGATTTTAGAAATTGAGATAGAAGTAAATGGATGGCATAGAATTAAGGTGAATTAGAGTCAAGTTAGACCTAGAAGAAGCAGAAAAGTTTGAAATATGAAATGTGTAAGTAAAGGAAAATATATGCTTTAAAATCTCCAATTTATTCTCTGTAAGAGAGATACTTTGCTGTTTATGCAATTGGAGAGGTTTAGTGAGGTTTCAACGACATAAATCTTGTTATTGTAGAGGTACTTTTTGCAGTTTCCTTTCCCCAATATACTGCTGAGGTTTTATTGTTAATTAATGTGCAAATGCAGCAATTTCTTGACGCACAGGAGCTGCTGGTTTTACATTTTTAGTGACAGACATCATTTAGCAATATGATTTGCAATTCAGAATATGGTTTCCTTGCCTGGAGCTGCAGGATGGTTTACGAAATGATGGTTTTTTTTAGGGTAAAAGAAAATTCCAGCTGAACATGTGAATTTCATGTTTGCTGTTAGTGTTTATTTAGTGCTTGCACACTGGTGTTCTGGAGTATTCGGTTTGTTTGGTATGTTTATCTAATGAACAATGATCAAAATAAAACTTTTTAAAAATCAAATATTCCCTGCTTTTTGTTAGATTTTAACAAATTGCCTTTGAAAAATCTTGTAGTGTGTCATTGAAGTGGCAGATAACTTGATGGCTGCTTATAAAATTGCCATGTAATGGACTACATCAGCTTGAAAATGTAAATATGTTTATAATTTTTAATACTGGAATTTTTTTTGCTTGTTGAGGGCAAGTTTCAGGTGAAATTGAGCACTTTGAATGAACTGCTGCTCCATAAGCCTTGTAAGATATAATCTTATATTTAAGATACACTCTTTATATTAAATATAATCTCTTAGTAATTGGATTTTAAGGCAGCTGTTTGATTCCTGCATTTTAGAAAACCATTGGTTTATTAGTACATTTTTGGAATTTTGTATTTGTTCTTGCAACAGCTTCTGATAAACCTGCATACTGAGACATTGAGATGGAATATCAAGTTATAAACCAAGCTGCTATTAATCTTTAACAAATTTTAAAAGGAATTGTAATAACTTGTTTAGCTTCTGTCCTTGCAACTACTGTCCCGTATCAATCTGTTTTCTCTCAAGTCCTTGAATGTACTGATGCCTCTCAAGTGCCCTCAAACTTCCTGTCAAATTCCTGTGATCAGGTTATTCCTTGCTATAGTTCCAAGAGAGCTCTTATCAAAGTTGTAAAGGACAACCTGTGTCACTTTGACAAAGGCAAATTATCATTTCTCGACTTTTTTTGTCCTTTCTGCAGTTAGTAAAGTGATTGGTCCCTGTTATCCATATGCAAAACCCTCTACTATTGTGTTCAACTGTGCAGTTGCCTGTCACGTTTTTAAAAATATTCCAGTTTTACCTTTTGGAGTCTGAAATGGCTCTTTTACTCCTTGTGTAACCAAGGATTCATCCTTTATCTGTTGGTGTGTGGAATTATTGTCGGCTTAAAAAACCTAACTTGAACATGAATGAACAGAACAGTGGTACTGAAGTGTGACAAATCTCCAATACCAGTTGATTTCCTTTCTGGTTCACAGATAGGAAGTGTGATCATTGCAAATGTCCTAACTACCAATGAGGACTGAGTTTTTTTAAAAACAACCCCTTCCAATTTCTCATCTACCTGATGCAGGTTGGTGACATTGTCTGGAAACTTTTTGCTATGTGACAACTCTGCTCTGCTAATTGAATCCAACTGAAAATCATCAGTGTCTCTTGACAGTATTCTTATCTAACATCCAGTACTGGAAATGCAGAAATTTCTTCCAGCTAAATATTGGGGAAAAATCCAAGCTATTGTATTCAGTCCCTGCCACAAAATTGTTTCTAAGGTGTTGACTCCATCTCACTTGCTTGGAACAATGTGGGGCTAAGCCAGACTGCCTACAATCTTGATATCATGGTAACCTCAAGTGGAGCTTTGCATCACATTGTTGTGCCAGCATTAAGACTGCCTATTTCTGCCTCCATTGTGTGATCCATTTTTGCCGTGCTTCATCCAATCTGCTGAAGTACACATCTATGTTACCTCCAGATTAATCCATTCAATTACATTCCAGGATCCTACCATAATGTTGCCACCTAAAACTCTCAGTTAAGCTGCACTGCTTCATTCAACCATTATTTGCATGCTTGCTGACATAAGGTGGCTCCCAGATAAATAATGTTGTGGTTGCCAGTATTCCTTTCTTTTTATGGAGCTTTTTAGCCACCTATTTGACTAACTTATTGGTCATCTGTTCTAATATCTCCTTGTATGGTTCATTGTCAATTTTTTTCACACTTTTGTAAAGCTTGTGGTATTTTACTGTGTGAAAAGCAATTTATAATGCTAGATTTTCTACCTACCCATTGCTAAAAAAAATTGGAATCAGCTTATCAGCTTAGTTCAACAGCTTTGTGTTTTTAACATTTCACTGTTCGTTCCTCCTTTTATACTTTAATGTAATTGGTGTAATGACAGGAAATGCCATCACTGCAAAATGAATTAAATGATCTGTATTGACACTACAAAGGTAATTTTTAGACAGGAATTAGAATGACCAGCTACAAATAAACTTATTCATCCTTGTATGGGCTATTTGAGTCAGGCCTCCAATTTGTTGATTGGATTGCATTAAATTGTGGGCTTATGATCAATAGAAAGCATGTTTTATTTGGGATTCTTTGGAACTGAAGCCAGAGATGCATCTATTTTGTTAGGTTGATCATTGTATTGCTCAACTCCATAAAGTTATCAGAAAACACTGTGGGTAATTGCACAATGAACCTCATCCTGAAAAATTTCTCATTTGAGATCAGCAAAGGCTGCATTGATTAAATGGTTAGCCTCTCTCGTTCCTCTCAGTCAATAAACATACTAAATTTTGAGGAAGGCAATTCCTATAGTCAAAATCATTAATAGCAAATATGATTATGTAAAGTTTCAAGTACATTAAGTTTGCTTTCAATGTTGTAATCTCATGTCATTTTTAATAAATTGGATTTTTTTGAAATTGCTCTACAATTTCATTCTTGTGGTCCATATAGGAGGTTTTATTCTTGGCAGAAATCAGAAAATCATTAAAACATTTTGTCTTATGGTTCTGTTGGTATTATATGGAAAAAATGTTGAGTAGCTGGAAGTTCATAGGAGGAGAGCTCAAGTGGGAAATAAACCATCGTGGAGACTTTTAAATAAGTGTTGCTTGCTTCAATGGTAAAATAAGTGTTTATTCTGAGTTATTAACAATATACGTAACTGAAAAATATACATATCGGTAATATAAACTACTGTTGTAGAATAGTTTGATTTTGTTTTAATTCCAAGTTATTGAATAGACTCCACTTGGTATTGGTTTATTATTGTCACTTGTACTGAGGTACAGTGAAAAACTTGTCTTGCATACCAATTGTACAGGTCAATTCATTACACAGTGCAGTTACATTGAGTTAGTACAGAGTGCATTGAGGTAGTACAGGTAAAAACAATAACATTACAGAATAAAGTCTCTCAGCTATGGAGAAAGTGCAGTGCAATAAGGTGCAAGGTCACAGCAAGGTAGATCGTGAGGTCATAGTCCATCTCATTCGTATAAGGGAACCGTTCAGTTCAAGGAGGGTAGGCTGGTTTCTGTGACGTGCTAGGCTGTGTCCACAACTCTCTGCAGTTTCTTGTGGTCCTGGGCAGAGCAATTGCCATACCAAGCTGTGATGCATCCAGATAGGATGCTTTCTATGGTATCCTTGTTAGGCCATTCCATTGAATTTAGCAATCGTGAGTATCTGAAGTTTTTGGTGAAAATAGCAAGAGTCACAAGTTCATATTTGTTTGATAGTAGCTTTGGAATGGATTGATGTCTCAAAGTGCACAGAAGTTTGATGTACAAAATAAATAGAACAGAACATAGAAAATGGCATTGCAAATTGTCACGTCTTTAGTTTAGTGAGGGGGGAAATTGTCTCTCTGCCACTTAACTATGATGCCAACTGAGATTATATTGTGGCTTCTGGAAAGGAAGTTTGGAAAGTGATGCTGATTCTGGTACTATTTTTGTTTTTTGATATCTGGTTGCAATCAAATAGACGAGGAGTCTTTTATTAAACTTGTTTAATACCTTTTTATTTCCATCGAGGGTTGTTGCACATGTCAATACTTTTTGATAATGACAGTGTAGCCGTTTTCATTTTTCTTAAACCTTTAAAATGGATTTTCCCCTATCAATTCCTACCCTCTTAATTTACTGATCTTCTGAGAAAATTGTAGTTATATTTGTTCTGTTCCTCTTGTTTCAGAAAAGATAACTGAATTCAACCAATGTTGAACCTGCACGCAAAACTGAATTCAGCCAATGTTGAATCTACAAGACAAAGCTGTTGAGGTCAGGATAACTGAATTCAACCAGTGTTGAACCAACAAGGCAAAGCTATTGAGGTCAGGATAACAGAGGTCAGGATTATCAAGTTAACTCAGTGTTAAACCTATATGTAAAACTGAGGTTTGATGGTCACTGTAACTTTTATGTCTGTTCCTGTGGGAAATATTTCTCCACAATGAACTTTAATTTAGATATATGGACTGTGTAGCCAGTTTTGTATGGAAATGCGTTCTTTAACATTAAATATTGTATTCTCATCTTCCACATCATTCCAATCTTTAAGGATTGCATTGCTCTCATTGGCTTCGCACACAATAGGTCTCACTTGATTCAGAAGAATAGAGCTTTTCATTTGGAGGTTCCAAGCATTTTAGTCAGTGCAGAAATATTTGTTATTTCTTAAATGTGGATTGAATATGATCGCTGAGCATTGCATCTGTAGATAAATCTTCAGACATGTTCCACAATATTGCCCTTGGGAAACAGACTTCTCTTAATCTTTTGAAGTTCTTGTTTAAACAGTTGGAATCATTACCTCTGAGGTTACCTACATTCCCACCTTTCATTCCTTATTATGGGACTATATTTCATGTGGATCCATAATAGATAGGATTGCAATCATTCTCTGCTTACAAATTAATAAATTGATGAAATTTCATTTTTAATATTTTCTACCAAATGGGCCATTTGGTGAACATCAGAGTGATCAGTAGTTTGCCTTTCAGATGCATCCTGTTGGTGGTGCATTGCTGGCACTGGAGCACAGTACTTAGATTTCCAGCTTCAGGATCTGCCTCGATTGATGGATTTGCTATATTAATTCCTCCACTATTGGCTTGACCAAATATCAAATTTAATATTCATACATATGAACACAGTTTTTCTAGTAGGTTTTTCTTGTCAGTTTGATCAGGAATTTGGCAGTTACTGGTTTCTATATTACTGCCCATTTCATTCCATGAGTTTTGGTACATAAATGGTGTATCCTTCCAAAAAAGTATCCGGAACTATGTGCTTCTTTTTCACTTTCCATTTGGTCAGCAGTAAAAACAAGGCGAGTATTTTGTTAACATTGTTCTGCATTTTATGATTAATAATGACCAATAAAGCCAGAGAATAAAGCATTTTTTTTTCTTTTTGGCACGGTGCCTTTATTTTTCTGCCTGTTCAGGATGCAGGAGGTCTGTTCATTAGTTTTCCTTTGTGAGTGAATAAAACAGAAGAACCTTTGGGGAGTTGCATCTATTTCATTTCAGAAGGATACATGCATGTTGTAGTTTTGTATAAGCAATCTTCAGTTTCAGTCTGCAGTCTATTGCTCAGCCATTCTTGTTTTATAAGCTGTACAAGGATACTTATACAAGCTTATAAAACAGTAAAGCTTTATAAGAGAAATCTTCAAAGTACTTGGTACATTATTTTAGAAGGGGTGATTGATTGCTATCTGCAGCTAAATAGTGAATGAATGTAGGAAATTGGTATTTGTTGTGCAGTTTTTACCCTATAGCAGTGAAGGTGATTTAGTTTTTTAAAAAAAATCTGATATAGAAAAACAGGCTTGAATGTTGCTGTCACTGGCTAGGTACAATATTCTCTGCTGACTTTAAAGCTATCCACAAAGTTTCTTTTGATCTCTATGTTGTGGATTTTGCCTTACTTGATGTTGGTTCCTGTTTGGTGTCAGCTCTAGGGGATCTCTGGTGTCCAGTATTGCCATCAAGTTGACTGAGCAGGTAGACAGATGGTGGAATTCTCTATGACCAGGACATTTTAAAAAAAAACAATTTTTAACACATTTTTAACCCATCTTAGAATTGAAAGTAAAGACTTTGACGTGAAATTAAGGTAGAAACTGAATTATCATAAATCTAAGGTATGGAATTTTGGAATATTTGAAGGAATGAAAACTGATTTGTTAGGACCAGCAATAATTGTGGATTAATAAGCCATTTAAATAACTTGCTATGGCCTTATCCAGCAAGGCATACTGTTTTCAGGACTTTTTAAGAATGAGGATAATTAATAAATACTTCTCTCCAGTATACTGATTTCTGCAGAAGCACACCTTGTGGAGGAGTTAGTTATCGCTGACAATAGCTTTTGGATTTCTACATTTAACTAAACATGTACTTCAGAAATTGGTGTTGGCTTCCTTCATTATAACAGTGCCACAGCCTCACTGATATTTCTCACTGCAATTTCCAAGCCTTATGACACAGGAAAATTTTTGCCCACCTTGTTCCATTTTTCATCATACTGTCTTTCCAATCTAATTTTGATACCAATTTTACCTTATTTAACCTTATTGGTTGCCATATGTTATTCAGGTGATTACCCTGCAAATGAACTACCAAACTTTCCATCTGTGTCAAGAACTTTAAGCTATCTTTGGATTTAAAACTGTTGGCATTGAAGAATGACTGCATATAATGCCCAGCTCCTAAAAACACAAGTATCAGAATCAGGTTTATTATCACTGACGTATGTCGTGAAATTTATTGATTTGCAGACTGAAATTTATTGCTTTTGCAATATTAATCCTTTTACTCTCATTATTTTTGGCACTAACGTAGGAGTGATTTACAACTGATTCTGACACTTGGACCTGCCCATTTTCTCATTTCTTAGGGACATTGACTCTTATGATCTCGTAGGCACTAATCTACATTCATTTCTTAAAATCTCAACCAATTTTTAAGGAATGAATATGGGTGCTGTATTTAGTAGTCATTCAGCTGTGGGGAGCACCATTCCATTTATCCTTTGCTGTATTGACTCTTCTCTGAGGAGCCTCCCTGCTTGTATGCGTACTTACAAAGTTTTCTTGTGTGATGAGTAGGAACTGCGGTTGCCAATGTGTTTTCCTCCCCCCAAGTCTAAGAACAGAGATGACAGTGGAGTTGCTGAGATTTAACCATGTATTTTAGGCAAAAGTGGTGAAACTGTTTCTGCTTTTCGTACTTGACCATGGGGTAGAAGTTTGTCCGTGGTTGCCAAGTGTTATTCAGGTGTTTACCAATACTTGTCATCTCCACAACTAGCATATTTTGAGGCTTTTTATAATCCTTTTTCAGCAAAAATATCAGCTTCTATTTTAGTAATTATTTTCTTTTCATTTGTCATTGCATTATTCAATGAAAAGGAGGAGGGATGGCAATTTTAATCTTCCTAGCAGAAAATTCAAATTACTGTGTTTGTACCCGAAACTTAATGTCTTGCATTATGAAACAGTGCAGTATCTTTTAGAAATGGAAGCAAAATTTATCTGTGTATTTCAATCTATTCTGTCTGTATTTTATTTCCCATCTTTTTATTGTTATCACCCAATTTTCAGCTTTGAAGGAATTACTGGGGTACAGTTTAATGTTCGGTAGTTCACTTAAATAATGGCAAACTTTGTACATATTATGTGTACAGATTTAATTTTTAAATTTTTATTCTTGGTTCAGTTGGCAGAGGGGGAGCTTTTCGTTTCATATTAGTATTTAGCAAAATGATATATTTTTGCTTATTTAAAAATTCACTGATAGTTCTTTAACTTTCAGTCTCTACAGAGTGTGATGAAATTGCAACCATTAATGACCATTGTAAACTGGTTCAGACTTTGTTTTAATTATTTCTTTGGTAAAATCTTCATTTTCTTTCACATAATTACAAATATCTTTTTGTCCCATTTCTACCCTTGCTTTTACTCTTGCCTTTTTCACTATTGTCATTTCCCTGACCAATGTATGATGTAAACAAATCCAGTTGGTCGTTGTCTATGAGCATTTCGAAAGTTACATGTAGCAGTCTGGAACAAAAATAATATAAAAGTAAATTCTCAGTGGTTAACATTTTATTAGCACAGTTTTATGCATGGGGATTAAAAAAATCAGAGGTCTTTGTCTGTGTTTGGTATTTATTGGTTAAAACTGGAAAATATCAACTCCATTGAACATGGGGGCATTTGAGTGAAAACAAGTCTGCTGTTCTAGCAGACTGATAGTTATGGTTAGAAGATAGTGATGAGTAGGAGCCATTTTGTTTTTCCTTGACCTCACTAATTCAGGGACTGAAGCAAATTGCAGTATTTTTTTTACACTACAACCTGGTATCATCATCTCTTTAGATCAGTTGAGTCAATAAATCCAGCACATCAATAGGGATCTCACAATTGAACTATTTTTGAATGATGTGCAAAAGCTTCCTAATCACCACAGATTTCACGTTATAGAGCTAAAGATTTGCTTTTGCACAAGTCACTCAGCTCTAGGTGAAACACTCCAGAACTAGCTGAATGCATTACGTTTGGGAGTACTTTGCATTAACATTGGTTTGGGTAGAGTGGATGTGCAGATTGAATCAAGGGGGAAGCGGTGGGTGATAAAAGACAAACAAGGAATTTCACCAAGAGTAGCTCTTTCTGGTAAAGTTTAAATTTAATTCACGACTGCTGACCACAAAGTATTTGATTTTTCTTTAATCTGCTAGTCTTTCAATACAAGGTAAAATGATTAAGCAAATTTAAAAATCAATGATAGATTTATTTGACTTCCATGTTATTGTTTCTTTTTACTTTTTGTTTTTGCCATTTCCCAGTAAAGAAGTTTTGTGATTTGAGTGTAAACTAGTGAAAATGTTGAACCCTATTAGAGGATCTAGGAATGCTTCACAATTAATGTCTGAAATATGTCATGCTTTTTATCTATGCAGGAGTCCGAGTGGATGTCTTCATGGATATTGTTGATATATTTAACCCTTTGATATCCACCGACCACTTGGATGACATTCTGATTTTAGAGTCAAACTTAGAAAGTGAAGTTTGTGATGATTGTGGCACAGAACCAGACACCCTGGGAGGTTCTTTAAGAAACATGCTGAGTGACAAAGATCCTATGCTAGGATCTGCTAGTGCACAGTTCAGCCTGCCCTTTTCAGATACTGAAGATGGCAACTTTCAGCTAACTTGCTCAACAGGTAGGTCTGACTTGCTTTTTGGCTCCTGTGCCTACAAAAACAATGTGGGCTAATGTAGCCATTTAGTACTTGAATAAGTGGGTAGGCAGATCTTCCCACAAAGCCTTCCGTAACAAAATGCCACTTGAAACACTGTCTTCCAGTCTCCACTGGATCTGTGAAGAGTCATTTCACGTTGGTGAAACTTTGCCTTTACTCTGGCAACTGCTGGATGCTAGAGTGGAGAACTACTCATAGTCAATAAGTATGTTGGGAGAACATGACAAACTATTGTCATTTTGGCACATTGGAATTTTATTTCCAATGTTTTGTACACCTTAGGTTTAGTACTATATCATAAGTAACATAACTTGAAATTGAACAATTAAAATTTAGTGTGGCGTACGCTAATGTAGTTAATATGGGTGGGAGAGGGAGATGGGTGGGGAGGAGGAAAATAATTGTAACAAAGTTATTGTTAATTAAGCCATATTAAAAAATATTTTGAATGGGCATTGCTTATAATGGACTGATAGCATTTCTGGTAGCACGAGTGGTGGTTGGCATGGCAATTCAAGGGTGAATTGACTGCGAAATTATTTGGCCTTTCTTCAGAGGATATGTCTACGGTTTGTTGACTAGTTTCTTAATGCAGTTCATTGGTCATGTCAGAAATTGCGTAATCCACTCAGATTATTTAAGTGCAAGAAACTTTTCATTGAGCTGTTTTTGCTTGAAGACCACTGAATGAAATGTGCAACTGAGCTTGTAATGGAATTTTTGTACACTTTTTCTGTTATATGCAACTTATTTTGTGAAGAATGAGCCAACGATAATATATTATTTGTGTTACTTGTTTTTGTTATAATTTTAAAGTCTAGTATTCCGGATGGAAATGGTTATTACGGTATTAACAGCTAAGGGAAACATTTGATTTGCTAAGAAAAAAAATACTATTAGCTGAATTTTTTGGGGGAAAAAGAAATATTCCCCCTCCGCATACAGTATTTGCAATGGAACAGTACGTTTATCACAATTTTTGTTCCTTTTTGAAATGGTTTTTGCTTATTGTTTTAAATTGAGGTTTATATATTTTCTGCAGGTTTTCAACTAATTAACTTCATTGTAACTACTGTAAAGATGTATTTCTCCAGTTGTTTATGAATATCAGTGAAGAATTGCTGTTTATGAACAAGCGTAATTGAAGGAGTTTTGATCCTTAGAGCTTGACAGATGTTATCCCACGGGCTCATTAATTAACCCAAATCTAGCAAAGCAGAAATTTGCTAGAATAATTGTTAAATTAGCTGATTTCAGCTTTGGTGGTGCAGTATTCAATTTGGCTTTGGACTGATATGTTGGAATCCTAGGGGAAGGATGAATGTGAGCTTGAGAATCCAAGAATTGCTGACAGCTGAGGAAATCTATCATAGACCTATTTAGATAATGTAGCAAAGGGTGTAGGAAAACAAAATATTGGAATGGCATAGATTTACTGGCTTAAACAGCCAGTGAAAGATTGTAAGGCATTGTGGATACCATGACCTATTCTGGGCTGGTCCTGGTCTATAACGTATGCTGAACTGTAGCATTTGAATGGGCAGACTTCACTGTACTGACATTAGGCAGGCTGTGAATGGTGGCAGAAGAAATGTATGATATCTTTGCGTTGACAAGTATTGTAAGTGTATATGGTTTGTTCGGATAATATCTCAATATTCATTATGCCACAAAGTACATCGAAAGTGTTACTATTCTTGAGCTGTATTGCAAAACTCGACTTAAAATCATACTGATGATTAGCAATGGCAAATGGATATCTTGTACTTCATGTCTGTGCAGTGTAACCTTTTATTACCCAAATAGTTCATTCCTTGTTAGATTATATTAACCAAAACAGATTTGCAGCTGTGAGGTTGTCGAATATTAAAGGGGAAGTGTTAGACCATAATTCATGAAGGTTACAGTTGGAAATGTGTGGATTTTCTACTGTCTGTTTTTTCAAATTTTTGCATTTCATTACATGGATAAAGAATATGGAAGGAAACTTCTTGTACATTGAAGAACTCTGAAATCATGAATCGAGAAAAAGTTCATGTCTGCAAAGCCTTAGCAAGACCATGCCAGGACACAACATAGTATTATCAAAAAAGTTGATGCTGTGATGTGCAAGGTGACAGTTGAAGAGGTAGATTTTAAGAATATCTTAAAGGATAGAAAGCCTCAGCTTTTGGAAGAACTTCCAGAGCTTAGGAACTTAACACCTGAAATCATGACAGCCATTGATGGAACAATTAAATTGGGAGATGCACATATCTTTTGGGATTATAAGGCTGAGGAAGGTAATGGCTGGGTGAGAGTATAGAAGGATTTGAAGCAATAATGGGAACTTTACACGGTAGCAGTTAGCGCGATGCTATTACAGCACCAGCGATCAGGGTTCTATTCCCGTCGCTGTCTGAAAGGAGTTTGTGCGTTCTCCCATGTCTGGGTTTCCTCCGGGTGCTCTGGTTGCCTCCCACATTCTAAAGACGGACGGGTAGGTTAATTTGGGGGTTTAAAATGGGCGGCGCGGACCCGTTGGGCTGGAAGGGCCTGTTACCACGCTGTAAATAAAATGAAAAAAAAATATTGTGGTCTAGCTGGTGGCAAGTGTAGGTCATCAAGCGTAAGTGATGGATGAATGGGATTTGGTGACGGTTAGGATATGGGCAGTATATTTCTATATGCCCTCAGGTTTACAGGGAGTTCAGCAATGGAGGCCAGCCAGTAGAGTGTTGAATAGTCAATAGACGTGAAGGCATAGATAATGACAATTTCAACAATAGTTGCGCTGATACAGAGCCAGAGTCTGACAACATTATGGAGGTAGAGATGAATAGTCTTGGAGATTGGACATTCATTAGGTCTGAAATTAAACCTGCAAATGACTGTAACAGCAAAACCGTTTCAGTCTCAATGTTATCAGGGAAAGGTTGGAATTAAGCAACTGAGTTTGTGGTGTGTTTGGATTTTTGTGATACATGTTTGGTAGAAATTTCAGCTCCTGGTATGGAGAATAAGCAATTTTACAACCTTTAGAAAGTCAAAGAAAAATCTTTTCAGCTATAAAATTAAAACCAGACCAAACTGTGGTTAATCCAAAAGTCCAGAGTTATCATTTTTGTGGTACTCAATCTGAACCAGACATATACAGTGGAATAGTCGGGTTCTAAAGTGGAAAGGTCAAGTGAAGTGGTGAAACTTTTAAAGGCATATGTATGGAAAGTGATGTACTGGATTATGTTGAGTAGAGACAGCATGTAAATGAAAAATAATGGAGGGGACCAGGGATAATTTTTGGGGAATACTGAATTTTGTGATGCTGGCAGAGGAAGCTAAGCTGTTGCAGGCTCTGGTCATGATCAGATACGAAAACTGCAGGGGCAGTTTGACCTGGATGATGGTAAGAGGTTCTGGTGGAGGATGGTGATTAGAGAAGGACAAAGAATAGATGAGTTATCACAATTACAAAGGATGCCCCTGGAACTTCAGAATCGTTTTAATATTGTGGCAGAAATGGAAATCTGATTGTACCACATATAAATTCCTCCAGTGGTCAGTCACATTAGGGGAGTTAACATTCTGAATGTCTGTGATCAGCTATTAAACCATGAAGTGCAGTAATGGCAAGGACACTGAAATTAGTAATTAGCGGTTGATCCACTGTAACATTGCACATAGGGAGTTGAGCCTACATGTAGTGTTCAGGTAGTGGGTTGGAGGGCAGGGGATAATTGAACCAGGGCATCCAGTTATAATTCAGTCACCATTTTAAAGTTACATGTTCTGTCACTTGGATACGATACTTTGATTTTTATGAAAACTCATTTATAAAACTGAGAATTTGTGAAGCCATTAAATTGGGTGGAGCACAAAAGTTTGACTATAGTACAGACTGAAGAACATGAAGTTACAATACTGGGATGCTTGATGTTACCATCAATTTCTAATAAGTGTTTACAGTTTATAATGGTTCCATTGATCAGTGATGCAATTGTTTCTTTCTGTAATATTTTGTAGACAGTACATAAAATATCAAGTTTTAAAAATAGATGAATAGCTGTTAGGCTTTTAAGATGAACTAAGCATTTTATAGCAATTCAGTTTGTGACTTCTAATAGTAGTAAATTAAGTCAATTCAGGATCCCTGGTGCTCGTTGTCTTGAATGAGCTGAGGAGTCACTTTGTGTAGTATTTGGGTGTTCTATATTTTAAGGACTTAACAAAATATGTCCTAAAGTATTATGTAAAGGCAAATTTTTATCAACAGAATGCTTCGATTTTGTTGCCAGTTGTCCATTGGTATATTTAATTGTAACTTTAGTATGTATAGTGGATAACTTGATCATCTTTGGTGTATGTACAGCAGTAACTAATAAAAGGTTTTCTGTATTTTTCCAGATGCTGAACTTGAGCTCACTGAGGCTGATATGAAGGAAAGTGCCTCAGATACCATGGAGGAAGAGGATTTATCAGAACTTTCCAACAAGAAAACGAAGGGTAAATCGCCAAAAACTACTGTGCAGTCACCTCGAAAGTCTCCACGTTTGTTGGCTCAAGGTAAGATGTCATAAAATCATTTTATTCTTCACAGTGGTGACCTGTTTTTATTTTGCTCCTGTAATTACTTTGATGAAATGTAGCTTTTGGAGGTAGATAACTATTACAATTTGCAGATTGAAATGTACTTGAGAAAAAATAGTTTTCATAATAGTAGTATAGTTATAACATCAGTGATTGGATTTTAGAGGTAATCTTCTATATGTATTTTTCCCACTTTAATACTAGCAATTTTTATCTGTTGTATTTAATGTATGAAGATGAACTTGTGCAGTAGATTTTTGCAGTAGTTGTTGTTGCTTTTCCTTGCCTGTTTTATTCCACATCAAATTTTGCATTAACCCTGCATCTCTTCTCTTTTTCCATCAGTTCTATAATATGGAGCTTTTCTTTGCCTTCATCTCTGATCTTATCCCTACATTTTGTCACTTGCCAAGCAACACATGAGGGAATCCTATATTTTCTATCTTGTAAAACGCTTATTCACTTTGACCTCCTCTTGAAGCTCCCTCCTTATCTTGCAGTCCTACCCTTAAGGTCTCAAGGAAATCTTTTAACTGCTCTTTCTTCCATCCCTTAACACAGGCACCATACTTCTTTCTCTTCTGATCTATGTTTTGAGATCCTTTTGCAAAAAGTGTTATATAAATGCATAATGTTGCCGTAATTGACCTTCAAAAATCTAGTCTGTGGAATCCAGTCAGTGGATGGTTAGAACACATGGGATCCATGAACTAGCCAGTTGGATACAAAACTGGCTATGTGGTAGGAGGCAGAGGGTGGTAGTGGAGGGTTGCTTTTTAGATTGGAGGCCTGTGACCAGTGGTGTGCCATAAAGATTGGTGCTGGGTCCTCTGTCATTTATATTAATGATTTGGATGAGAATGTAGGTGGCATGATTAGTAAATTTGCAGATGACACTTAAATTGGTGGTATAATGGACAGTAAAGAAGGTTGTTTAAGATTATAACAGGATAGAGGTCGACTGAGAAAGCGGGCAAGGGAATGACTGATGAAATTTAAATTGGACAAACGTGAAGTGATGCACTTTGGATAGTTAAACAAGGCAGCATGTACACAGTGAATGTCAGGGCCCTGGGGAGTATTGTTGAACAGAGAGACCTTGGGTACAAGTACATAATTCCCTGAAAGTGGCAACACAGGTTGAGAGGATGGTGAAGAAGGCAAATGGCATGCTTGCCTTCATTGGCTGAGGTGTTGAGTACAAGAGTTGGGACATCATGTTGCACACAAAATTGGTTGGATCACACTTGGAGTTTTGTGTGCAATTCTGGTTGCCACACTACAGGAAAGATGCGATTAAACTAGAGAGGGTGCAGAAAAGATTCACAAAGATGTTGCCTTGAGTGGAGGGCTTGAGTTATGAGGAGAGGTTGGTCAGGCTGCGTCTGTTTTCTTGGAAGCGAAGGAGGCTGAGAGGTGATGTGATGGAGGTGTATAAAATTATGAGAGGCATAGGTAGGGTAGATAATTTCCCATGGTGAGGGTGCATGTAACTAGAGGATATAGTTAAAGGTGAGAAGGAGGAAGCTTAAAGGGGATTTAATGGGTAAATTTTTCACACAAATAGTAGTTGGTATCTGGAATGAGCTGCCAAAGGAGGTAGAGGAGGCAGGAACAATAACGGCATTTAAGAGGCATCCAGCAAGCCATAGAGGGATGTGGAATTAAGGCAGGCAAGTGGTATTAGTACGGGTAGTTATGATGGTTGGCATTAACATGGTGGGTTGAAGGGCCTGTTTCTGTGGTTTACAACTCTGACTTTATTCCTAAATGTAACCTGAACCCCCGCCCCCCCCCCCCCAGAAAAAGAGTACAAGAATGACTATTTCAACATTTAAAAGTATTCTTTTTATTTGATGTATATAATGTCAATATAGAGCTCTTCAAAACAATCATTTATCGTCTTGTCAAATTTCTTACTTCCCCAGATTTTGAGTCACTGATTACTTATTGGGATATGGGACCCATTGCTTTCCACAGCATTATCAAAGCAGACACCATTAACATATAGGAACTGCATTGATTTTGAATGTCAGCAGGATATTTTATCATGAGGTTCACCGTGGTTATTCTTGATGATCCTATTCTTCAATATCCAAATTCAGAAGGGCTTGCTGTTTAATGATCGAGGTTAGAAGCCCTGGCCAATTCCACGTTCTTAACAAAAATGAACAGGAAATAATTATGTTATTCCTACAACGGTCCTAGCTAAGATCAGGCTAACAGCGTAATTATCAAATTTGAATCTCTCCTGATCCTTAAGGCTCATTTACCCTTGACATTTACATTTTGATTTAGTAGCTAATCCTCCAAAACTTGTGTATGAGTGGAAAAATGTATAAAGATGAACTTAACATGATCTTTATAGCGTAACACTATTAAGCGCCAGCGAACTGGGTTCAATTCCGGCCACTGTCTGTAAGGAGTTTGTACGTTCTCCCCGTGTCTGCGTGGGTTTCCTCCAGGTGCTCCGGTTTCCTCCCACATTCCAAAGACATACGGGTTAGGAAGTAGTGGGCATGCTATGTTGGCACCGGAAGTGTGGCAACACTTGGCTGCCCCCAGAACATTCTATGCAAAGATGCATTTCACTGTGTTTTGATGTACATGTGACTAATAAAGAAAGAAATCTAAGTTAATGTGACTGAAGTTAAGTGTATAATTAGACAGCCTCTCGAGTCAGAAGTTAGCAGGTTCAAGCCCATTTTAGTTCCTTCAAGTGCAGTATTGAGTGATGCGCTGCCTTGAGAATGAGATGTTGGACCAAAGTGCTTTCTGCTTCCTTGGGTGCAAACGATCTCAGGGTGCTATTTTGAAGAAAAATGGGGAGGTTATTCCTCTGAAACGGCCGTGTTTATGAACCACTAAATTCTATAAAACAGATTGCTGTGTACAGAATTTGCAATCAATTAATTTGAAAGTGTGCAATTATTTGAGCTCAGTGGCAAAAATTGCATTTAATTACTCGGGCAATGTAAAGCACTGCTCTTTTTGTTTTGGATGGGATCAGGTTAACTTCAGGTAACTGATAATTTAAAAGAATATTTAAGTTCTCTTGAGGTAATTCATCAATTCTTATAAAATATGATGTCACCTCACTTAAAAATATCATGCTGTGCTGATAGTTTAATAGTCAAATGCTCTTCGATCATAATGTGCCCATTTATCTGGCCCAGGCATGAGGCTGAATGGCTTTATGCTGTCAGTTTCTACAATTTTTGATTCTTTGAAGGTCACTTTTCTAACATTTTGGAACATCGGTTGTACTAGTTTTTAAAGCTAAAATCTACTTTAAGTATTCAATAAATGACTAATTCTTCTTTCCTTTCTATTAGAACCAGTTCGAAGTCTGCGCAACAGTACCTTAGCTAAAAGGCTCAGTCCAGCAAATTTAATCCTTACGAAAAGGAAGGAACAAGTAAAGTTTATCTCTATTGGAACAGGGTCACCAAAACTGCCAGATAGACATGAGAAACAAAGTCAACAAAAAACTGGAGGAAAGGGTAAATCACAGCAGCAACATGTGTCAGAAAATGTACAGAGCAATGCAGAAACTGTTCATGAGGCTGCACAGTCCGATCCTGTAGATTCAAGGAGCTCAGAACTCAGTTCAGTAGAAAAGAGCAACATACTGGAAAGTACACTGGAAATAACTTGTGGAAGTCACAAATGCACATCAGTAGAATCAATAGAACAGCAAGTAATTGCCCCTGCAGGAGAATTGCAGTGTTCTGAAGAGCCGCAAATTATTTTAGAGGCAGAAAAAACCCCTTCAGATACAGTTGTAGAGGATGCAAATGATCTCCATTGTCTAGAAGCACAAGTTGTATCGTTTAGCCAAAATCCAGTTGAATCTTCGTTGGAATTACAGCATTCAGCGGCAGTAACTGAAACTGGTCAGGGTCAAGAATCTATGGCAGAGAATGTTGGTGCACAAAATAGTGTATTCTGTGACGCTCATCAAGATGAGCAAGCTACATCCACAGATCATAGTCTAGTTAAGTCTGTGCTGGAATTGCAGTGCTCTGCTGAATCATTAATTGCTGCAAATTCAGATGGAATGCCTGCTGAGACTGTAATAGGAGATCTTCACAATGCAAGTAATCTCTCTTATGGAACCATACATGCAGAGGAGTCCAAGGAAATTGTAGCAGAAGGGAAGACTGTAGAACCCATTGAAAAGATGGATATTGTGGAAAGTAGTATTATTAGTGAACAGAAGAATGAGCCAGTTGAGTTGGATCCTGTTGTACCAAACGCTGAAGCACAGGAGCCAGTTGAGTTGGATCCTGTTGTACCAAACACTGAAGCACAGGCTAAGATGGATGACCTTCATCCAAAACTGGAAGCAAGCTTTCAGAATCCAGTTGGTGAAGAATTACAGATATCTTCTGAATTAATTGCATCTGTAAATTATGTAGATGCACAAGGTGATCTTGACACACAGCCAAGTAAAGAAATTATTCCAAGCAATGCTAGCAGTCTTGTAAAACAGGACATTTCAACCAGTTCCAAAGCACCTGAAGACCCTGGGAACATTAAGTCACCTCAACCTGAAACTGGAGTTTGTCTTTCAGAGAAGTCTGACAGTGGGATACTTGAGTGCAAACCTGAACAAGAAGCAGGAAAACCTGCTTCCTCAAAAATAGTTGCCCAAGGTGCCAATGATTCTGAAAGTGATGATCGTTCCAGCGATCATTTGGCAAACAGGGTGCATGATGATTCAACTAAGCAGCAGTCAGGTCCCATTAATGAAGTAATCCAGGATCATTCTGGGCATAAAGACCATGCAGAAATCTTCCCTGGGAAGGAGGGTGCTGTGGAGTCTAAGAGTCGGGCTTTAAAACAGGATAGGTCACCATTGAAGCCTCAGCATAAACTTGAACAAGTGGATTCAAAACCAGACCAGACTGAAAACTTCCTGCGCACAAATAGGAAGAAAACTAAGTTGGATGTTCAGTCCTCTGAAGCACTTAAGCAATCTAAGTCGCATACTACTTCAATAACA
Source organism: Pristis pectinata (assembly GCF_009764475.1). Lineage (NCBI taxonomy): Eukaryota > Metazoa > Chordata > Chondrichthyes > Rhinopristiformes > Pristidae > Pristis > Pristis pectinata. The sequence goes on from NC_067414.1 coordinate 15,764,631, forward strand.
AGTAAACGGAAGGCAATAGACCAAGATGATCAACATCTTCATAAGGCAGTTAAGAGTTTGAAAACACAGGTTGCACAGGATGCTAAATTCAAAAATGATCAATCACAAAAGAGAAACTTTGGTAAACCCTCTCCTGTTTCCCAGGTAGCAAAAATGCAGACAGCAGTTACATCACAGATGTGCAAGACAGTGTCAACGTCTCCTTCAGGGAATGATAAGCTAAGGAAAGTAGTCCAGGTATCTAAGCACGGTTCTAATTCTGTTTCAAAACCGAGTGAGATATCGGTGAAACAGGGGATACACTGTGGCCACAAATCTGTCCCTTCAGGTAAAATATTTCCCCAACAGACAGATAATATAAAAGAAAGAGATAAAGGAAAACTTGTCGACTATTCTACTGAAGATGATAGAGATAAAATGAAAGCCAGAAAAATTGAGAAGGCTATTCTTCCAAGACAGCGGAGGAGCAGCAAAAGCCTTTCATTGGATGAACCACCTTTATTTATCCCAGATAATTTGCCTGTGGTAAAAAAGGAGGAAAGTGATGTGGACCATTCCAGCCCTGTTGCTACCTCAGATTTGTGGGACCCCAAAAAACTCTGTGGTTTTTGTAGAAAACCCCATAATAGCAGGTGAGCTTTTTTGTAACCAAAGTGTGAATCTTTTCTATGATTGGGTGACCTGTGTTTAAAAACTAGAAGGAGAAAACAATTGCACCAACCTTTAAAGTATTTCTTTAGTCTATTGACAATTAAAATTCAATTTCTAAATTTTGGAAACTTTAAACAAGGTTTGGAAAAGTCTTGTAACAACCTTGCATCACTGGCAATGGAATATTTAGCGTTCATACAAACGGGTAGTTCTAGAATGGATTCGGCAGTAGTAGTAGTTAGCACATGGTCACTGTTGAAATTTCTAGTCAGAAAAAACTTGATGCATAACACACCCCCACTCTTTTATTCTTCTCTCCTTTGAGCATGGTATAAATTAAGATGTATTAAATTTTGTTATTTTTGTTTAAGTATAACTTTGCAGTTGTGCTTCCATTCAATATAACTGAACTGACACCTGTTTGATTGTATTTGGCTGCTAATCTTGCATCTGTCCAAAAAGAAACCCAGCATTGTGTTGATATTGCAAGCAGTTATAAACTTGCTTTAGTTCTTAAACCTATTGAAATTGTAATGTGTTTATTCCTCCTCCTTTTGTGCTGTCTCCTGCTAGCCCACCCTTCAGATCTGCATTGATAGGTTGGAAAATGAATTTGGAATTGAGGTTTAATTACAGGTGTGAAAGAAGTGAATAGTTGGTCTGTTGTACTTGCTCCATTTGCAAAGGCAGCTTTAGTAGTAACTTGAAGCTCTGTCTTGCCCCCTCACCAAATTAATATTGAACTTATTGTGTACAGGCAAGTTTGACAAGCGTTGTTTCCATTGGTAAGTAAACTGTAATCTCCAGATAACTGCTATACACACTTAAGGGTGAAGATTAAGAAAAAAAATGTTTTTGCACAAAGGATTATTAGAATGTGGAACATTTGCTACAGGTAGTGAGTGATAATAAATAGAACTGAAAATGGGTATCACAAATTAACTGGTACATAAGACTACAAGAAATAGTAGATGATGCAACTCCTCAAGTCTGCTCTGCCATAATGAGGTCTTGGTGATTTGATCTTTGGCCAAAACATCATTCCTCTGCTAGATCACCTTGATCCTTGATTCTTGTGGTGTAAAAATCTATCAGATTCAGCCTTGAATGCACATAATAAGTTGGCATCCACTATTCTCTCGGGTAGAGAATTCAGTAGATTCAGAATCTTATAAGAAAAGAAATTCCTCCTCAACTCAGTTTGAAATGGCTAATCCCTATCCTGACATTGTTTCCTGGTTCAAGACTTGTACAGCAAGGAAAACTTCTTTACAGCTTCTGTATTGTGAAACTCCTTTGGAATCTTGTTTGTTTCTTTGCGATTACCCCTCATTCTTCTAAGCTCCAGAGAGTATAAATGTTTTCTGCTCAATTTACCCACAAACCAGAATCAATCTTGTGAACCTTTGCCACAGCACTATGTCAAGTACAGCTGTCCTCATATAGGACCAAAATTGCACACAGTACTCCAGCTGTAATCTCATTAAACCACTATAACTACAGCAAGACTTCAGGACTCTTGTACTCTATCATTCTTATGATGAAGGCCAACATTCAATTTGGCTGTACAGAGTACATATAAGTTGATATGTCAGGCATACAGTCCTTCATCAGAACTGGAAAAATGGATGGTGAACAAATATTTATTTAATTAAAAAAAAATTACTGCTATTCGAATTGGATAATATATGTTGCATTCTGGAACACTTTCTTCAAATTTCAATATAAAAGATTCAGCAAACACCTAAATACTGATTTGGGGGGTGGGGGGGAAACTAATTTATCTTTTAACAAGTAAAACTTGAGCATTTCAATTAAATTGTCCAGTAATTTACGATTATGAAATGGTAGGCAAGTTTGATGGAGATAGCCTATTTCTGTAGTTAAGATTTAGAACCATAGGAAGGATATTATTCCGTTCGAGAAGGTGCAGAGGAGATTTGCCAGGATGTTGCCTGGATTGGAGCATTTTAGTTATAAGGAGAGACTGGAATGGCTGAGCTTGTTTTCCCTGGAGCTGAGGAGTGACCTGATAGAGGTACATAAAATTATGAGGGGGACAGATAGAGTGGATAGTAAAAATGACTTTCCCAAGGTTGGGTGACAAGAGGGCAGAAATTTAAGGTGAGAGGTATCGAAGGGAACTGGGGGTTTTAAACAGAGGGTGGCTGGAGTCTGGAATATGCTGCCCGAAGAGGCAGTGAAGGCAGATACTCTCCTGACATGTAAGAAGCGGATAAACCAGTACCTCTTTTACCAAGGTCTCATGTGGGTAAATGGGATTAGTGTAGATGGGTACAAGGGTCAGCACAGATATGGTGGACTGAAGGGCCTGTTTCTGTACTGTATGACACTAATGTGAGGTATCGTGGACACAAGGTTAAATGTAACTCTTTGAATGGAGAAAAAGCTTGAATTTACTTGAGCTGAAGTTATAGGAGTCCCGTCTAGGGCTTGTGGTTGAAGGGGAAAAAAGGCAATATTCACATCAGATTGGATGGTGAAAGGAAGAGAAAGGGATATTGGACCAGGCAGAGAAATGTGGTTGAAATGATGGGTTGTTATTTTCATTGTGCAAAGGGTATTATAGCAAAACTTGCACATTGGGGTGAATGACCTGCTTTTGTTGCAGCCAGTGTGTTTTGATATATTTTTAAAAGAGAAATGCAGTGAGAGCCATTTAGTCCTTCAATAGATGTATGTTTGGCTTATAGGTAGCACTCTGCCTCAGATCTCTGGATCAGTTAATGAACAAAGACTTCAACTGAGAATGTAGTTGCAATCCTGAAAGAGTGTTCATCACTCAGAAATCTTCTTTTGATGGCTGAATCATTTTCCATCATTCACCCACTGTGTATGTAATGTATCCCGTGGCAATATTCTTCTCTTGGATTTCCTGTGTAACATTTATGCTCAATCAGCAACTCTAAAACAGATTTCCTTGTCTTCCAGTCACGTCTCTTTGTGGAGCCTTGGTTTGTACAAACTAGGTGCCTTAGTTACTGTGTTACAATGTTGACTCTACTTCATAAGTACTTCAGTGTATGTAAATTTTTTTTTTACAATGTCCTGATGTTGATCATGTTGAAATATAAATCCCAGAATCTGTAATCGGTCTATCTAAGGATGGATAACCAGAGGAATGAGGCATTACTGAAAAGTAAATTTCAAGTGTTTTTAAAAGAGCATTCTTTATAGTAGATGAAACGTCTCACATTATGAAATCATTAACATTTTTGAGGAATCTTCTGAGCCATCTTTCATTAAATACAGTAAACTTGGATTTTGTTTGCTTTCAGGTTCATGGTAGGGTGTGGAAGATGCGATGACTGGTTTCATGGAGACTGTGTTGGACTGACGCTTGGCCAAGCCCAGCAACTGGAGAAAGAGGACAAAGAATATATTTGTTTGAAATGTTGTGCTGTGGAAGACAAAGCTCCATCAATCAATCACAGCCATAACAAACATATTGTACATAATGACATGGAAAAGGCAAAGTCGGAATTAATCCATGAACGTCCAAACCATTTAAAAAGTGAAAAGGTGAGCTATTCAGAAGATCTAAATACTACAACTGATGCTTCTGATGTAAAATCAAATATGGAATTAATTGAAAAGATTGAACAATTGCCAAATGAGAAGAAACATACAGTCAAAATGTTAAGAAAGGTAAGGTGTGTGTTTTCTATTTGTCATTTGTTCAAATTCATTGGAATTGGTGCAGTGTTGCATTTATCATTGGAACCAAAGAGATTGGTTTAACAATGTAGATTTGCTGTTCTAGTTTCTTTAGTAATGAGAGTTTATAAAGTGATATGCCCCTAATTTCAATAGTGTGCTGAGCAACAGCATTTTCAAAGTTTTACATGTACAGTTGTTTCAATCTTGTATTGGGTCACCAACTTGAGCTAAAAATACAGAAAACAATTCCTGTTCTTTTATAGAAAATTATTTGTTTGCTTTCCAATTTTTACTGTTTAACTTTATGCAAAATTCTTTAAGAATTCGTTAGAAATTTAAGAAGTCTTCCATTTTGCATTGAGTATTGAAAATATCTTGAATATTAGCTGACTGCCTTTTAATATCTTGCCTCTATCTTTGACAGTAAATTTGTTTTCTTTCGAAGGTCACAAAATTTGTCAGTGTATTTTTTTCTCTGGGAAAGTTCACATACAAGCTTTCAGTGATGTGATTCATTTCTTTGCTTCATCAGACAGTTTATGGTGCTTTAATTTGTGGGATCTGGCCTATGGACAGTATTGCCTATATAGTACAGATGATTTGATAGGCATCATTTCCATTCTGTTAGCCAAGTTGAGACCCTTGCTATTTAAACTTGGATGTTCTCCACAGTTGCAAAAAAAAAATTTTGGCTTTGATTGTGGATCAACGCATCAGTCACTACTAATAGCCTTCATATGTATTTAAACTGTTGGTATTTGTATTGACTGTCAGTGCAATTGGTTACGTGATCAACCGGAGTGGATTTGATTTACAACCCTTTTCCTTGATTCCAAATTCATTTCCCATCGATATAATAAAAACTGAAGACTTCTGTTGGAACCTTTTACTACTGAATCTTGAGTGAAGTTTTGGTGCATAAATTGATCCATCATTTGGAGGTGATTAAATTGATCTTCAGAATGTAGCCATCCAGAAATGGTTTGTGTGATTTATCTCCAGGACAAGAGGTTCCTGTTGTGAGCTCTAATAAACTGCCTGCCTATTATTCTGTAATGTAATTAAACTTATTTTGAAATTGAGACTGAATGTAGAAAAGATAAATGATCAAAATTATATTAGAAGCTGGATTGTAGGTTTAAGCTCTGTTGAAATAAATTTGTTCAAAGCAAATTGTTTATTTTTGCTTTGAACTTGTTATTTTTAAGATGGCTTAATTCAGTTCAGTTTACAGATCCTTGAATGGATTTTATTTCTGAAGTGTATTTTTCCCAACTGCCAAGCTGTGGCCCTGTAATGTGCAATAGCTTTCAGAATAAATGTTCAGTGTGGATAGTGTTTCTTTGGAGAATACCAGTACGGGAAAGAATGGAGAAGTGGGAGAAAAATGGTTTGGTGAATTTGTGTGAGTGATAAGCAAATGCAAGTAGTCAACCTATTCTCTGATGGTCAGATAGCAGTGCTAATAGAGATTTGCTTGAGGGTAAAATTAAAGCATAACCAAGGACTTGTAGTTTTTTTGATATTAGATAATTAGATGTTTATTTATTAGTCACATGTACATCAAAAGACACAATGAAATGCATCTTTTTTGTTACTGAGAATGTGCTGGGGACAGCCCGCAAGTGTCGCCACTCTTCTGGCACCAACATAGTATGCCCACAGCTCCTAACCTGTACGTCTTTGGAATGCAGAAGGAAACCAGAGCACCCGGAGGAAACCCACGCAGACACAGGGAGAGGTACAAACTCCTTACAGTGGCGGGGATTGAACCTGGGTCACTGGCGCTGTAATAGTGTTATGATCCAGAATCCCAGCTTGGCTCAAGTGTGCAATACATGGCACATATGTACTTGACCCAGCATTATTGGGCTCCTGTATGATCCCTGCTAATGTATAATAGTGCATTATTGCATTTATTTATGAAGAGCAGGCTCAGAACTGATCATTCATTCCAAACATATGGTAGCATGTTAAACCTTTCAAGGTAAACATCACACATTGTTCACTTGGTTTACCAGTTGTGTCCAAAAGTATGTTATGTTGCCGGTAGAAACTTCATATAGAAGGGAAGAGTGGGGACAGATACTTTCAAGAACCATGGAAAGAACTGGGAGGGGGAAAAGGAGAGGTCAAGTGCAAAGATCTGTGATGGGGTGGAAGTTGGGAGATATTTATGTGACAAAAGACATTATATAAAGACCAGGGAATTAAAGGTGGATCTTCTAAAAGTATACATGGGAGAAACAGAATAATTATCTGAGCATCAGAGGAAGAGAGTATGGAGTGAATGCCGGAAGTCTGAAATGAAATCGAAAGTGCTAATTTTTCTGAAATGTTTGAATGAATGTGGAAGGCAGCGGTGTGTCTAGTAATTTTTAATTCAAACCTATTTTGTGCTTTGACTTGGATTTTGTACATAGTAATATTAAAGCAGTCTAATTATGTGAAGTTTTTCTCAGTCACATTTATTTGATCTATTTAAGTCTTAATTACCACAAGTCTCGTAGGAATTTTAGAAATGGAATTGCACAGCAAAGGTTAAGTGCTAGTTGTACAACTAAAATATGTCTTCCCTTCTTTGGCTGTCGCCTGGGATTGAGATGACTTGCTTCCACTCCAGATCTGAGGAGTAGAAGATGCTTTTGCATGAATTATTTTAACATGGAGTGGCTGTTGCACACAAGTTACCAGATGGACTTGATTAGAATGAGGTCCACATGGCCCTTCAGTCTTTGTCCACCAACTGCTTCGCATAGTCTCCCTTTTCTTTTTTTCTTCTCTCACCTTCCCCCTTCACTCATCCCCTCCTCCAGAACATATAGACTACTGGAATAGATTTACTGCTGCACAATGAAAATAAGCTAACTTTGTTGTTTGTTTTATTTAAGGTAGGTTTATTCCTATTTGAGTTTACACCATCGCCACTAAAGAAATAAATGCTAGCCATTAATAAGTTCTCATTTTAAAATATTTAGTATAGTACCAAAGTGGAGAATTTAAAGCATTCAGGATGATCAAATCCCAAACAGCTGGTCAGAACCTCAGTCTGATAAAAGCTTGAAAGTGTTTTCTGTTTCTTAGCTCAGTTGTAAAGCTGTTTGCCCTCTGGCTTATCAGCAATGTTATGGGAGAAATGCTTTATAACCTAGCACAAACGTCTCTGCAGGTGTCCCAAAAGTCTCTTAATATAACACTGCTATTTGTGCACATTCTGTTGCGATTGAAAAATAATTATAGAAGGAAATTGTACTGGGGAGTTATTCCAGATTGATTAAATGGGAGAGCCACAACAATTCAGTATTGACAAGTATGACCAAGCAGCAAATCATAATGCTGATCACCTCTTTCATATCACCCTTCCCAGTGATGCTGCCATGGTCTCTGTCTCTCAATTCCATTTCTCTTGGTTATTTCATTATTGTCACTTCAGCAATTCTTTTGCACTCCCTCAGATTACACTGCTCTCTTTGCACCATTCTGTTGTTTTGTGCTCGTCACTGAATTTATTGTTGTCTTTGTTACCATGCTTACTCTGTTTACTCGTGAGCTTTACACGAGCAAGGAGTTTCATTGCACCCTGACAATAAACTACTCTGATCCAATTGCATCTTAGCCATTATTAAAAATTTATTCCCCTGTGTCTGTATTTATTGGTGAAAAGGGATTTTTGTTTTTAAATGAGGGAAAGCCTTTTGGTTCCTTCAATGTCCATACCCAGTGGCTTTAAAATAACTGACACAGCTCTGATTTGACCATTTATAAGATGATTTGTAAAGGCAAGATTTTAAACTGAAATTGTAGGTGCTGCATGATCCTGCTGTAATTTAGATTGCAAGTAGAACAAACCTTTGATTTCTGTGTTGCAGTTCAAAGTGAATGTGAAGATTTATGAGACCCAAGGCTCCCTCATGATAAAGAGCCTGTTCCATCTTACCAGATGCCTAATGGGTCAGCTCATTCAGCCTTTTGCATCTGCCCCATTAAATGTAGGTGGCAAGGACTTTGGGCTGCATACTTGGGCAGCAGGCCAAGGCCAGGATGATCTAGATCATTTTCTAGGATGGTCAGTTGTTTTTTTTTTCCTGTGTGTTACTGTAAAGCCTGTTGCAATTGCATCTATCAAGCCTAAAATGTGTCCTGCAAAGGTCATAGACACTTTATGTAATAGTAGTTGTTGGGATTCTGATTTGTTTTCATGTGCAGTCTTCACGTTCAATCATGCTGATCTGTGAACCAAATCTTTAGTTCTAACTGGAAATGAATTCTATGCTGATTTGATAAAACTGCATAATTATCGTATACATCCTTCTCACAGATCTTGTGGTTAAAGGCAGGTAAAAATTACCAGTTGAAATCAATACTATTTTTTAAGAAGCTGAAGAAGGGATATAGTTGTTTCAGTATCTTGGATAGTTTTGGAACCAAGTTTTAGTAATAGACAATACCAAAATATTAGGCTGTTTCTCTTAAATCACTACCTAAGCCTTTCAAAAATAAAAAAAAGACTTTATAAACATCTGAAGTTTGAAATTAACAATGACTCAACAATAATAATGCGGTAAAGATTTATTGGTTCACTACTTTTAAAAGCAGCATTAACCTATTTATTATTAACAGATTGACTTTCCTGTTAGTATTCAGGGAAAATACTGAGATGTGAAATGTTTGCCCACAACCACTAGCAGAAATAATTGTTGTAATAGTACTTGTATGTAGTGCCTTTATCATAAAGGGATCCCAAAGCTCTTCAGAATTACTGCAAAGTAATACACAGACAAGGGCCTGAGGCTGATTTTTCACATTCTAGTGAATACACTCGACACAGTCTGGACTTCTAATCTATTAATGATTTAGTTTGGATGGCTTGCAAGTTGTTTTTGGAGTGTGTTACAAATATGCAAGTGAACCGGAGCACTTTTACAAATTATAATATCTGCGTGGGTTTCCTGCGGGTGCTCCGGTTTCCTCCCACATTCCAAAGACGCACGGGTAGGTTAATTTGGGTTTAAAATGGGCGGCACAGACTCGTTGGGCCGGAAGGGCCTGTTACCACGCTGTAAATAAAATTTAAAATAAGTAGGCCATCTACAGGGAACAGTGTCCTAGAGTATAATTCTAAATAATAGGAGTCTGTGTGCATTATTTTAAACTCATTGATCCAGTCTTGCCAACCTCTCTGTTCTGCCTGTTTAATGACATAAATGCTCAAAGTTTAATATATTCAAGGCATAGGACCTCCTCGTTTTAATAACTAAAGTAGCCGAGTACTTATTGCAAAAATAAATGTGCAGGAAATGTCCCAGAATACTTTTCTGAGAAAAATTTGATCTGTTTTGAGCAGGATTGTGGCACATAAGTGAACAAGTTGGAGATATTTGCCAAATAATCACCTATGAAATTGGAATCATTAGTTTGTCTGACTTCAATTTTTGCACAGCCTGTTGCAGGTGAAACTACAATTTGCATCAAATGGTTTGCTTTACTTTTTGGTGCACTGTTTGACAGTTTTGTTCTAACACCTTGTTTTCAAGGTCACCTGATCAATGCAAACCACCTCAAATTCTCGTAACAGTTGTTAAAACTTCAAAGAAGAAATTCAAGCTAATATTTTGTTTTGAAAAACTAGTGGTGATATACACATTTTCATGCCATACTTCTTGCATTTCTGTGGAGATCCAATGAAAGCAGATCTGAGCAGATGGGCTTCAATGCATATTTGAAGCTTTGATCTCCAGAGAGATTTGAGGAGTAAGCTTTTACTCAATCATTAAAGTTTAAATGACAACTGGTGGATACCAGGTAAATCATAATGTGCTGTCTGAGTTTGCAAAAATTATGCAAAGTTGCCTGCATCTCTTGCAGATTGTTTTGCTTCTGATACTAGCTAATTGCTCACTGACTTCAATAACTTTAATGCTATTCTCGTATCATATCGGTTTGAAATTGAAATTTTGCTGAACCACGTAAAGCACTTAGCTTGGCTCAATAGTAGTGTACTTTTCTGAGTTATGGATTTGTTGATTCAAGACTGAAGCTAGGATTGAGCACAAAGGAATGCTGCATTGTTTGAGAGTTTTATCTTCCGGATAAGATTTTATTCCAAGACCTTTTTGAATTTGTTGTGTGTAAAATAACCCATGAAATTATTCAAAGTACTGGAAAGGATTCTTTTGTATCATTGGCATGGTTTTATTTCAATGTCAGCTTGTCATTTTGTGGGGTCTTGGTGTGTTCAAATTGGCTGTCTTATTTGGCTAAAAAACAACGTAATTAAGAATTCATAAGCTGTGAAGTAGCACTTTGGGGTTTCTGGAAACTTTGAAAGGTGCTTCAAGTTATTAAGCAGGATCAGGAATGGAAATAGATGTGTGATATGTTTTTGCAGCCGTTTCCATGAAGGGATTGAGAAATTTAGTACTATTGGCAAATGCAAAAATTATTACACACTTTGGGATAGGATAAGATTTCTTTATTAGTCATATGTACATTGAAACACACAGTGAAATGCATCTTCTGTGTAGAATGTTCTGGGGGCAGCCTGTAAGTGTTGCCACACTCCCAGTGCCAACCTAGCATGATCATGACTCCTAACCTATGCATCTTTGGAATATGGGAGGAAACCGGAGCACCCAGAGGAAACCCACGCAGTCACGGAGAGAACGTACAAACTCCTTACAGACAGTGGCTGGAATTGAACCCAGGTTGTTGGCACTGTAATAGTGTTATGCTAACCGCTACACTACCATGCCTGCCCCTGAATAAAGTAAAACTCTGATAGTCCGATATCTGACAATTCAGAAATCCCGAGGTTCAGCATCTGGCTCACTGGATAATGTTTGCTTTGTCTCCCTTCCCATTCACTGGGGCCTGGGTTTCCACATTCCATTCCCACTCACTGGTGCCCTGGTTCATTTGCTCCTTTTCTATTTGAAAATTTATTATTGAACTGTCTAATATCTTAACAAGAAACAAAGGATCGTTGAGATGTTAATAGAAATAACATCTAATAGTCTCTGGAGACACAAGGAATACTGCAGATAAAATCTGCCAATTTGGCACCACCAAATTCTTGAATGTGCCGGATTGACAGAGTTTCACTATAAATCACAGGAATGTCATCCTTATACCATCACTTAACCATAATTTATCAGTATTAGTAATAACCATAATTTATTACTAATACTGGTAAATGTTTCAATGTTTAAAAGAATAATCCCAGCTGATATGTGCACATAATATTGTGAAAAGCAACTCCATCTCATCTTTTCTAAATGAACCTTCAAATACTTCCATAAGCTTAAATGTCTATGCATACAATTTTTAAAAAAAGTAACCCCCATATCTTAAAAAATTCCGTTCCCATTGGAGAGCTAGCCTTGAGTAATTTTAAAATGGTTCTGACATGATCTGCATTGATCTGTAATTGTGCAAAACATACTGAACACTTGTATTACTCTATTCTGTGAGTAATTCCTCCCATAATCCCTGATACCCCTCTTCCACCTGTTTAAGCTCTGGCCTGGAATGACAGCCTATCTTCAACTTTATCCCCCAGAGAGGAAATGAAAAGGGAAGAGGTTTTAATAAAGTTTGCATACATCAAGTGTTAACTTAAAAATGCCTATCTAACTCTCATCTTGGATACATATACATATCCTCACATTGTAAAGCAGACCAAAAAGTTGTACAATAAAACTGATAATCCTCCATCTCACCCTTTGGAAATCCAAATGGTTTGGCATCTGGCTCTTCGGCTGCTGTGTCCCGTGCTCCCTTTAATTTCATCGGGACCATGTTTCTTGTGGCCCCAGAGAGTTTAAAGGTAGCACATTTCCCATGCTTGCTTTAAATTTGCTTAACTGAAAAATATTATAATCATGTGTAACCTCTTTATTGTAAGAAAAAAAAATGTCCAGGGGTATCAATAGAAATGACATGCTGTGGCTGTGATGCTGCTGCAAGTAAGCTTTTCATTGCATCTGTGCATACATGTACTTGTGCATATGACAATAAACTCGACTTTGACTTTGATCCAATAGTTTGGAAAATCTGCCAGTCTGGCATCACTCAAGTCCCAATCCTGTAGATTGTTGGAGTTTTACTGTAGCGTGGGTAAATTGAAGCATGACTTTCAAATTGAAAAGGCTTTTGATCTCATCACTGTATTTCATCTCAAGTAACACCTTGCCATCTTACGCCACCTCGTCCAACTCCCTACAACTTCACTATCCTAAAAGTGATAAAGCCAATAAACTTATCCAGTTCATCTTTCAAAGCAAAAATGTAGTTCAGAGTAAAGGGGCTAAAGTGTTCTATTTGCAATAAACGGGGAACTTAACTGCAGAATAAATTTCTCAGTCGTTATATTAACATTTTGCAATCTTGTTCATGCAGTTGAAGCACTTTAAAAAAAAATGCTTCTTGCTCTAGTGCATCAGTTTGTACATCCATTACAGTTTTCACTATAGGTGATGCCCAAGTTACGGGAGGGTTGCATTCCAAGAAAAGACAGTATCACGATCTCTAGACTGTGAGTCTGTGCATGTGTCAGGAAACCAGAGTTGAAAAAAAATTGTTTATTTACATTGTTTTGCATAAATTATGTGAGAGCAAATTTTATTCCATATCTCAGATTTATGGGGAGTGAGGTGAACTTTCAAACTATTGGTTTTACCATTTTTTAAAAAAAAGCATTTGTATGTTTGAGCATGTAAAGAATGCTAATATCACATATTTGAGGTATTCATGTGCATTTGTTAGACTGACAATTATTTTAAAATTTGCTTAGCTGCACTAGCACTGAGCCTACTCTTTCTATTTTCATCAAAGTGTCTGTGTTCTCCTTCGAATATCTCATGCCGTATAAAGGAAACTCTGGGTTGAGGCAAGCCTCATGGGCTTCTAGTGATTTAGGGGAATGTACCACCAATCTAACTGCTAGGACTTAGTTGAGAAGGAAACTGCTGCTTCTGAAGAGCTACATTACAAATGTTAATATCTTGTTCTTGCACTTCAGTTATTTAGCATTTGTCTAGTGGGATATCTTTAACAGTATTCAAATTTACTGTAGTCCATTTTGTAGTTCAAATTTTGACAGTATGAATCGCCTTTCATTCTTCAAGGAGATGTCTGTGCGGAGAGTGGGCTGGGTGGGGAGAGGGTCTGAAAAAGGTGGAGAGAAATACAGCTTGTGAAAATCTAAAAAACGTATTTGTCATCTAAAACCTAATCTAGACACTTTAAATTGTATAATGTACAAAATTATGCTGCAGCAAATATAGGTGAAGATGGAGCACCTTTTACTGAAAATGTCATGTTTGACAGCAACTTCTGTTTTCACTGTTCATCATAATGGATTTTAGTTATGTTAATATTCCTGATAAGGGTTGGTAAGAGAGGGACTTTGACAGGTGGAGATATCAGTGCTGTCAACTTACTGGCAGGGATGCTCCCAGAGCTAACAAATGAATTCTGAGAAATTCATGATGCAAAATATAATGAACTATGTGTCAATTACTACTTGTACAATAAGTTCTTCAAGGTTTATTTATATATTCAAACAACTTTATTCTTGGTTTCAAAATGTAAGATGAACAGAACTTGGTGCACAGGAACAGCTAATTTTTCAGATTGAGAATGGGAAACTTGTCCTTGATTTTGATCTGCTTTTGATTTCTTGAAAACAAGACGTAAATTTCAAGTTGGCAACGTTCTGAAATGCATCCAAACTAACATTGGGTTTGCAGGAATGAGCTGCCTTCTCAGTGTATTTTCTTATATAAGAATGTATTTTGTGGGTATAGTTTTTACTTCCTTTACAGTTGTTACATCATTCATTGCATTACTCTTTATTGTACAGTGCTGTCAATTTTTTTGAAACTAGTTAATTTTATAACCTGTTGTTCAACATATGCTGGTTGTGTTTATGTAGATTGCATTTAGATGTGTTTTGAGGTGGCTGCTGGAGGAAGAAAAAATAATTGTTGTTCCACAACAAGTACAAAATCTGCCAAGAGTTTCAGACTTATGGAAGCCATTTATTGAGCAGAAGGCAACTACTGCCTCAAAGTTCAGAAGTTTGCTACATCCATAATCCTAAAGTACATGTAGGAGTTTAAAAACTAAACTGTGGTTCTAATGACCATATTATAAGTGTTCCAAATGTATCATAGGAAATCACTGTATATTGATTTGATTCTTGATTTGAATTTTCGAAGTAAATTTATTTATAAATGTTCCTTTATAAATGTTGCCTGTGTGGGTTTCCCATTTTAGCATGTAACATTATTTTGAAATCTTAATTTTGATCTGAAATCTTTTATGAAGTGTGTCTCAGTAAATTAGATTGGATTCAATATCATATGCCCAAAATGAGCTTATGGATCCGTAAACGGACAGCAAGGAAAGCTGGCAATCAAAAGTAGTGTGGAACTACGGTTATTACTAATTCATAAAATAACTGATTTTGAACTAAATCAGCAAGGAGCCTAAGGAAAAGTTGTGAAAATCCACTAACCTATTGCCTTGTTTTGTCAGTAACTCCGAGAACATGGGTCTCAGTGATAGAATTACAGCAATGTACAGCACCAAAATGGGCCCTTTCAGCTCAGCTCATCCATGGTGACCATGAAGCCTATCTACATTAATCCCATTTGCCTGCAATAGGCCCATATCACTCTACTCCCTTCCTATCTAAGTACTTGTCCAAATGCCTTTTTTAAATAATTGTATCTGCCTCTACCCTCTCCTTTGGCAGCTCATTCCAGAGAGTCACGACTCGCTGTGTGGAAAAACTTATCCCTCAGATCTCCTTTAAATTTCTCCCCTCTCAGCTTAAACCTGTGCCCTCTAGTTCTAGATTCCTCTGCCCTGGGAAAAAGATTCTGACTGTTTATCTTACGTCATAGAGTCATACAGCACGGAAGCAGGCCCTTGGGCCTAACTCGTCCATGTCGACCAAGACTCCCATCCAAACTCTTCCCATTTGCTGCGTTTGGCCCATATGTTTCCTATCCATGTACCTGTCCAAGAACCTTCTTAAATGTGCTTGCCTCAACCACTTCCTCTAGCAACTCATTCCATGTACTGACCACCCTCTAGATGAAAAAGTTGCCTCTCGGGTTCCTATTAAATCTTGCCCTATTCACTTTAAACCTAGGCCCTCTAGTTCTTGATTCCCCAGCTTGGGAAAAAGACTGCACATTCACCCTATTTATGCCCGTCATAATTTTATACACCCCTATAAGATCACCCCTCATTCTCCTCCGCTCCAATAAAAAAAAGTCCCAAACTGCTTAACCTCTCTCCATAACTCAGTCCCTCGAGTCCTGACAACATGCTCATAAATCTCCTTTGTACCCTTTCCAGCTTAATGGCATCTTTCCTACAGCAGGGTGACCAAAACAGAACACAATATTCCAAATGCAGCCTCGCTAACGTCTTGTATAACTGCAACATACCATCCCAGTTTCTATATTCAGTGCACTGACTGATGAAGGCCAGTGTGCCAAAAGCCGCCTTCACCACCCTGTCTACCTGTGATGCCACTTTTGGGAACCATGTACTTGTATTGCTAGGTCCTTCTGTTCTACAACACTCCCTAGAGCCCTACCGTTCACTCTGAAAGTCCTACCAAAATGCAACACCTCACACTATTCGGAATTAAACTCCATTTGCCATTCCTCTGCCTACTTACCCAAATAATCAAGGTCCCTCTGTAAATCCTGATAACCATCTTCACTGTCAATGACACCACCTATTTTAGTGTCATCTGTAAACTTACTAACCATGCTTTGTACATTCTCATCCAAATCATTGATATAGATTACAAATAGCAATGGGCCTAGCACCGACCTAGGGAACACTACCAGTCATGGGCCTCCAGTCCGAAAAACAACCTTCCACGATCACCCTCTGCTTCCTACCATCAAGCCAATTGTGTATCCAATTAGGTAGCTCTCCCTGGATCACAGGCAATCTAACTTTCCATGCCTACCATGCAGAACCTTTTATCAAAGGCCTTGCTGAAGTCCATATAGACTATGTCTACTGCCCTGCCCTTATTGACCTCATTGGTTACTTCTTGAAAAAACTCAATCAAATTCATGAGACATGATCTCCCATTTACAAAGCCATGCTGACTAATCCTAATCAACCCTGGTCCAAATGCTTGTATATTTTATCTCTTAAAATCCCCTCTAGTAAATTACCTACTGCAGTTGTTAGGCTTGCCTAATTGATCAACCATACAGCACAAAACAGGCCCTTCGGCCCACCATCAAGTTCTATAGTTTACAGGTTTTTCTTTATAGCCCTTCTTAAATAAAGGCACTACATTAGCCACCCTCCAGTCTTCTGGCATTTCATCCATCACTAACAATGATGCATATATTTCAGTTAGGGCTCCTACAATTTCTTCCTTAGTTTGCTGCAGTGTTCTTGGATACACCTGATCAGGTCTGGAGATTTATCTACCTTCATATGTTTTGGGACATCCAGTACCTCCTCTGCTGTAATGCAGACTATCCCCAAGACATCCCCATTAACTATCTCAGCGTTTGAAATCTTCATGTCCTCCACGGTAAAAACAGAGGGGAACTATTCATTGAGGATCACGCCCATCTCCTGTGGCTGCAGACAAAGATGTTCACTTTGGTCTTTGAGGGGCCCTATTCTCTCTCCAGTTACTCTTTCCCTTAATATATTTATAAAATCTTTGGATTCTTCTTAATCTTGTCTGCCAAAGCTATCTCATGCCCCCTTTTTGCCCTTCTGATATCTTCCTTGTATACTCCTGCATCCCCTGTACTGTAGGGAGTCACTTGACCCATGCCTCCTTTTTTTTGACCAGAGCCTTGATATCCCTCGTCATCCAGGATTCCCTACTTCCCTTGCCCTTCACTCGATAACAGGAACATGCAGATCTTGATCTCTCCATCTCACTTTTAAAAGCCTCCCACTTGCCTGTGGTTCTCTTGCCCACAAACAACCTACTCTAATCAACTTTTGTAAGTTTTGTCTAATACTGTCAAAATTTGCCTTGTCCCAATTTAGAACTTTAACCTGTGGATCAGATCTGTCCTTTTCCATAACGAATTTAAATCTAATAGAACTTTGGTCACTGGTCCCGAAGTGTTCCCCCACTGACACCTCAGTCACCTGTCCTACCCCATTTCCCAAGGGAAGCTCAAGCTTTGCCCTTGCCCTAGTAGGGCCTTCTATATGTCGCCTGAGGAAACTTTCCTGAACGCACTTAACAAATTCCACCCCACCTAAGCTCTTAGCACTATGGCAGTCCCGGTCTATATTAGGAAAGTTAAAATTCCCTGCCTATGACAACCTTAGTATTCTTGCAACTTTCTACATTCTCCCTGCATATTTATTTCTCTAATTCCTGTTGACTATTAGGGGTCCTATAGTACAATCCCAACAAGGTGACCATCCCCTTCTTATTTCTCTTATTTCTCAGCTCCAGCCATAAAGTCTCACTGGACAATCCCTCAGTGATTCCATTTTGGACTATTGTGGTGTTCTCCTTAATCAGAAATGCAGCTCTTCCTCCTCTTACCCGCCCCCCTCCACCCCAACCTCTATCCTGCCTATAGCACATGTTCCAGGGTACATGTAGCTGGCAGTCCTGTCCATCCCTTAACCATATTTCTGCAAAGGCTATAATGTTCCAGTCCAATGTAGTTATCCATGCGCTGAGTTCATGCGCCTTACCTGTCAGGCCTCTTGCATTGAAATAAATGCATTTTAATCCAATAGTCTTTCCTCCTTCCCTGCCATGCTGCTGCCTGTTTTGTCTACTGACACTGCCATTGAATTTTTTTATCAGCTTCCAGCCTCCCATCTGCCTCACTTCTGCTCAGGGATCCCACTCACTGCCAATCTAGTTTAATTTGTCTCAAAGAAATAGAAAAATCAGAAAGGTCGCCTAGTAATGGCCTTTTTCCCCCATATTTTTCTGATCCATGCCTGCATCCAGTTTTCCCCCCATCCACCCCCATGTCTTCCAATCTAGACTTTGTAGTTCAACCAACAACTGTGACAAACATTTATTTACATTTTACACACTGTATATATCGTCAGAATGTAATTTTTATTGAATAATCTTGTCTTGCTGAAAGAAAGGAAGTGTGAACACCAGAGATACTTTATCTTAAATTTAAGTAGCTTAAGTGGATTGGTGTCCACTTGCATTAATCAAGGTTCCCTTAAGTCAGTTCCATGTATTTATGTAACAGGAGGTGAAATCACAGCACTACTCTTGAAGCTATAATTTGCCATGCTCTCATTTGATGCCTGTGAGCTGTTTCATTGTTCTTCTAAGCTAAACTTCTATATTTTTGTTCTGAATAATGCCAGACTTGTATCAATTTGCTGAATCTGTTAATTCTCAGGTGCTCAGTTCAAGAAGAAATGCAAAATATAACAATAGTCCGACCTATAATTTGAACACATTTAGTGTTGGGGCCAGTGCAGCATAGCTTGGTTAATATATGGAGCTTATATTGATCAGTTTAATTTAAACCATATGAATAAAGTTATCCATTCAGATGCTCTGTCTTAGAGTAAGCACGAAGGTCATGAGCACCATGGTCCCTTCTTCAGAGACTCCACAATTCTTCATTCTTCATAGCTTAATAAACAAAACATTCAGGTTGCATCTTTCCATTCTCATATTTTTCTTTAAAATTGTCATATGACACATGTTGCCAAAGGTGAACTACTGGTAACCTTTGAATGGAGTTTGTACACTAACAGTGCCATAGACTGCATCAACCTCCCACAACTAAGGTTCATTGTATATGTGTGCTTTGCAAAATGTATGTATGAAGATATTGGAATTGTCACTTAGTCTAACTAGAATGAAAAGCAGGATGTTTTGTATATGAAACATGATTTTGACCCAGGCACAGCAGGAAGAAATTGAAGCTGGTAGATCATGTAAACTGACTAAGTGTAAATTTCAAAGCCTTGTAAATGCCAATATTTATTGATGTTGCTATATACTGGATTTATTCTATTATCATATTTCTAGGCCTCTGGTATGAAAACTGGTACTACTAACGCTAAGGATTCAGAGGTGAAGGATGCAAAAAAAGCACATTTGGTGAATGAACGCCTTACAGGACAATTAACAGGAATGTCACAAGCACCTGAACACAGGAAAGACAAACTGCTTAAAGACCTTGCAGCCACCCGGCTTGGTCAAGGAGAAAAACTTCCAAAACTAGGTGCGTGAAAATGATTTAGACCAGATCAGTGCATGTAATAAGTGGAGACAAGAATGTAAATATTGTAATTTAAATGTACTTTCCATGTCTATTGAGACGTTTACAAGCAGAAACATTCTTGGAGCCAAATTCATTGTAAACTCTCTTTCTACCCTGGCGCTTTCATTTAAAATTGTGTCCATTTCTAACTTTTTTCTAGTCCTCAACAAATCCTATTTTTCTTTTTTTTTTCTCCTTCAGCCTTTAACATTTAAAGTTATGTTGTTTTGTTATTATTTCCCTAACTTTTGTTAAGTTTTTGATGCTGTCCTATACTATGGGCCTTGGCTTTGCTCTTGCCTTTAACTTGTTCTGCCAAACTCTAAGTATAAGCTACGCTATCAGGCTTCCCGAAAACAAATTCAAAAATATTTTTGAGTGGCTAAGGCAGCATGCGTTCTTCTTGAGAGAAATTTGACAAAATATGCAAAGCAATAGATCTTCTCCTACAGGGAGAGAACATGATCATGGAATTGATTTTGGATCTGTGTGCTAAAGAGTTAATGCAATGTCTGAATGGCTTCTTTCTGTGCTGTAAATAACAACGTTCTTGGGGCTGCTGTAGAAAGCTGCTTGTGTCAGGGTCAGTGAGAATATTTGTAGTCAAGCACTAAAGTTTTAATCAGTACTCTAATTTGCTGCTTTGGACTGACATGGGAACCAATCTTGAAAATATACAGTGTAGTTCCATTTCTTCCCTCCACTCTGGCTTGATGCAGCATGCTTATTATCCACCAGCAGGAGCAAACTTATTCTGGTCAGTACAAAACTCCCATCAACCTATTGATGCAGCAAGTTAGAGGCCCTTGGTGTTGAGCTTCATTCTTTGGCCCAACATTTACTCTAATCTTGCATTTTTACCAATTCTTAAAGCTTGCAGTTCTTGCAGGATATTTCTGGTGAATTGTGCACAATTTCTGAAAATAGTTGGACTGGTGTTGGCATTGCTGTCTCACTCTGTCACTCAAATCTGGTGCTCACCTTTTTACTTTACCACGGGGCTTGTAGGAGAAACTTTTCATTCTTCTGGGGTTCAGGGCCAGTAACCAAGACAAAGGGATAAGTAGAGCTTTATGCTTTGTTAAAATGCTTATGAATAGTTTCTGTGTTGAAAGTGCTATATCCTACTAATGTAAGTTACCTCTTTCAGCATCATTCATGATGAGTCTCTGTCCTTCAACTGTTCATGTTTTGTTTCCCAGTCTTTCTAGCCATCCACCCTACCTTTACTATTTTGCTCTATAATTTTGTTTACCTCTTTTGTTTGCTTTGGATCTTTGGTACTTTCTCTTTTCATGTATATTTGTTTGTCCTTAGTGTTGTTATTGCACAGCTCTCTTGTTCTTGCATTTTTCTTGCTGTACATTTGATACTGAGTATTTTGACATAAGCCATAGATTATTCTATGGCTACATGTCATCCACTTTTCTCCTCTTTATCTAAAGAACATTTTGTCAAATGGTTTTTTGCACTCCTCCATGTAGAGAGGTGCTCAGCTTCATACCTCTGCTGAAATGATCTTGTTCTGAATGAAAGAGCCAAATGTGTGCTATCTTATGTTTGTATAAGAAACCTTGTGCCTGACTATCTCACGGTTATAGTTGTGGGCTATTTGAAATTCTGGAGGTAGAGGACTAAAATCAGATGAGGTCAGTGATAAAATAATAGTTGAATAGGTGGAGGCAATAGATCTGATTAGAATTGTGTAAGCTATCAGAGTACTAGAAAAGTGAACCAAAGGCAAATATTATTGATAATGAAAATCTGAAATAAAGGAAATCTCACTCTTTCTTGCACATCACCTTTGGAATTTTTTTGCTTTATTATCTGTATACTTGTAGATCCCAATGTTCCATTTGAAATGTTCCATTTAAAATTCAGTTTAATCAGGTCTCACGGACCCTGGATTTACAAAATGGGTGTGCCTCCACTCCTCTCAGGTATATGGTAAAGTTAGCAGAGGGTTTTATTTAAAAGTGAATAATTTTTATTCAGTGCTATTAGTGCAGAATAGAAGACGAGGTAGTTTTTGTAAAAGTTTAGTTGAATCTCTGCTTCAGTCCACTATTAAAGTGCCCATGTTCACCTGAAATGATCAATTACATCCATGGATGGTGCTGTGAAGCAGATATTCAATGTTCAACTTTAACAAAGTTTGTTATGCCTCCTTATCTCCGAACACATGGAGAAATCGGTAACCCTTCATAAATAAAGAAATCATTCCAATACAGGTATGCAATTGTTTGTATTTTTTTTAAAATCCCTTGAACATTCAAAATATTAGCATTTTATTGGGGAAACTCCATTACATTGGTATTTTGCTTTGCACTATGCAGCAGAGTGCAGATTCAATGTGACGAATGGCATAGCCACTCAGCGCTGAGATGTGGCGCATAAGTCTCACCCTAAGCACAATCACCATTGAGCTTTTTAACCAAAGAAAAATCTGTGTTGGCGGATACAGGATGTTCCATCACTTCCAACAGGAGGTGATGAGAGAGTGACCATAGGATCTGGGTGGGTCTGTCAATACATGGAGCAACAGCTTAGTTGTAATTATTCTATTGAATATTTAATTTAAATATTGGCACCTAAATTTTGGGATTTAGTTATTACAGAAGTACTCAATCTGTTTTGGGTTACTCAAGCAATTTAGGCCATGAAAAAGTTTGTTTGTAATCACAAGTATATGGTTGTCCATTTAATTGTATAATTCCTTCTTGATGCATTGTAGCTTTGTAAAGTTTGCATGCTTTCAATTTTGCAGTATTGTTCCTTTTGTGTGTGAGGAAAAAGAATTGTGATGCTAATATTCTATGTTCATGGATTTGCAATATATTATTAAATGCAAGATTTCTAGTCTAATTGAGTTTGGATATAATTTGTAGAGAATTATTTTCAGCAGTACAAAGCAGTAATTATTCTTTGGATATTGCTAGATTAAATTTCAGATCTTAGTTTCAAACTAGAGTTGTATAAACTCAATAGATTTGCCATTATATATTATGTTATGGATTTGTTCTATTACTATCCTAGGTTGTCAAAAGATTGTTTAATGATAACTTGAAGCTTTAATATAAAATATGCCTGTTGGTTTTAAAATAGCTTTTAATGTGTAAAGTAGTTGTTGGAAAGCATACCCATGGATGTCAACAGATACTGTATATTTTATAGGGTACTGATTACATCAGCTGTCAAAAGTATTTGTAAATTTATATGTGCTTTTGAAATGCTGATGAAAATTGTGTAATGCATTTATTAATTAGGTATAGAGAGCTTTAGTATTTCCTCAGGGAACTCTCTGCATATTCTAAAGTTAAATTACATAACCCCTGTCTATTCAGCTAAATTGAAATCTAATGTCTCAATTTATCAGTAGATCAGACTGAATATTTGGAAGAAGGTAGGATGCCTTAGCTTGTATGTTCTTAGAAAGTACGGTATGACCCTGGACAACTTGATCTGGTGCATCAACTCTGGACTAAACTCCAGATTCAGATCTGCAAAAGTCAAAAATGTGAACATAACAAGATAGCAAATGAAGACAGTACTGTTATTTTTGTTATTATGTTATTTCTATGTATTGATTAGAAAATTAATTAGAAACAAGTTCAGTTCTAATGGACAAGATGATCACCATTTATACATAAAATAATTAAAAATTTATCTGTCCACATCTTTGCAACAGTTTCTTTAAATTCTTCTGTATTTATAAAAGTTCTGATGTCGATTGTTCACCCTGTAATTATAACTTCCTAACAGTGGAGGGCAAAATCTGCAACCTTAAAATGGGGACTGTTTTAATATACATTAGCTGGTCCTTCCTGCCCTTAACCCCAAAGACCAGTTTTGTCCTTGATTCTTCTTAAGACTTCAGAAGATTTGTATCAGTTTCCTTCCGACTAGTCAGTTAATCCTGATATGAAAATTTGTATTGTTGTTGTTAAAAGTTTTTATTTAAAGCTTTTAAAAAGTAGAATTCTAAATTGGAATGTATTAGTTTGCTTGATGCAATGCCAATGTTAGTGGGATGTCAAAATCTCTTGCAGATTCTAAACCCAGATTAGGTAGGCAGTTTTTGCCCTTCATTGCAAACTTTTTTTATTTTTAGTATAATTCTTTTGATCTTTTATCTTTGCCCTTTTGTATTTCAACTCTCTCAAACAGTCAGGCTTTTAATAAACTTGCCATCAGCTAACCTGACTTGCTTTTCAGATCTTTTCAATTTTAGTGTACTTGTATTTATTACTCTTTGTTCATTGGTGATTAAACTTGGGAAGAATAATTACCTTGCCAGCAAAGATACTTTCTTTGTAGTGTTTATCAGGGAATATTATAGGGACATATCTAACTATGTAAAAAAAATATCCTTGCAGGTTTAAGATCTTTGAGGAAGAGAGAGGTTTTAAATGGACATCAAGGAGTTGCTGCTTTTAGGGCCTTTGTGACACAGCATCTCTTCCTGTGTAATGAGAGAGGTTACTGATGGATAGCTGACAACTATTGCAAGGCTATGAATTTGAAGGAGACTGTGTTTGATTGGAAACCTCTTAATCAAATCCATTTACAAGTAAAGGACATAACTAATCTAGGAATATGAACAAACTGCTTAAAAATAAATGCAGGTCAGGAGCAGTTATGGCGAGGGAAATCTATAATATTTCTGGTTGACGACCTTTCATCAAAGGGCCTGACAGCAGTCTACTGTAAGTGCATTAAATGAATGCATAATGGAATGTTTCTTAAGTTGACTTAACTATCTTGTAGTTATCTAATAAATGAAGGCAAGCATTGACAGCATAATGGGAGTAGCCCATTCAGTCGTTTGAGCCTGAACTTCTCTCCACTGCTCATCTTTGACTAACTCAGTTCCATTCATATGCCATTGAATCGTATCACTTTATTTTTTTTGAGGTAAAGCAATCTGTCTTGAAAGTTTCAATTGACTGAGCATCTGATGCATTTTGGTTAAGAGAATTCCAGATTTCTCTCTTTCTTTCAGGAAAATGTGCTTTCTGATTTCACACATGAATGGTCCAGCTCTAATTCAAAAGATTGTGCCCCCTTTCTCCCTCTTCACTCACCTGTCACCAAACTAGATGAAATAGCTGCTTGATAAGTATTCCTTCAAATCTATAACTGTATTCCAAAGATCAATTATGTCACACATCAGCCTTCTAAACACTTTATCCCATTTCAACTCTGTTTCATTTGGGTGAAAAGCAAAATACTGCTGGAAGTGTGTAATTAAAAACAGAAAATGGTGGAAATACCCAGCATTTGGTGACATCTATGGAGCGAGAAACAGTCAAAGTTTCAGGTCTATGACCTGAAAGATTTCAAAGAAAGATCAACAAGCTGAAATGTTAATGCTGTTTCTTCACTGATGCTGTCTGACTTGAAGAATATTTTAAGCATTTTCCATTTCATCTTATTAAGGTGAATGTCTGTTGTAACCTTTCCATGACCATTATTCTCAAGGTATGCCCAAATCTAAGTGGACTACTTTAAATGAGATCTGATCATTTTGTACAAAATGATCAGTTCCTTAGTGACTCCTTGATCAGCTCATACTTTCATTCTTGTTCAATGCTTAATCACGGTGTCCCAACTTGGTTCTAGTAACTTCCCCATAACTTGTGTTAATTTATAATTACATGGTTTCGACTATCCTTGTGTCTTAAGGGCCTCACTTTTGTAATTTTTAATAAAGACATGTCATTTTTAAATGTCCAGTTCATGAGTCTGGCCCTGATGAAGGGTCTTGACCCAAAACGTCGACGATTTATTTCCATCCATAGATGATGCATGACCTGCTGAGTTCCTCCAGCACTTTGTGTATGTTGTTAGTTAATCTAGACAACTTTAGAAAAGCTAATGCAGCTTCAGTTTGGTTGGCTTAATATCCTTCTTTTGCTCCACAATTTTTTTATAAATCCACCAAATTTCTTCCATTCTTATTTAGGTTCCATTATACCACTAGTATTCTGTCCCTTTACTTCCTCTGACAAAGGATCCAAAATATTTATTTATCATCGTGTTGGAAGAGACAAATCGTCCGTAACGAGATCAGTTGACTTTTGTGGCATTCTGTTTATGATTGCAGTGCCTAAAAGCTTGATAAAGTTCCCTTTATTATAGAAGCTGAAGTAATGAGAATTAAATTTCCCATGGATAATGAAGCTGGCTCAAGTCAGGAAAAACTGATTTGGTTGAAGCTTTCTCCACATTTGTGTTCACGTAAGTTGTTCATTCTGAATGCAAATAAAAAATAAAACTGCAAATGCAGAAATCTGGAACAAGAACATGCTGGAAGAACTCAGCCAGTTGAGCAGCATTTGTGGAAAGAAACAAGTCAACGTTTTGGGTCAGTGACCCTTCAGAGCTCTGACAAAAGGTCCCTGATCGGAAGCTTTCAATGGGTTCTCTTACCACGGATGCTATTTAATTGATTAGCTGAGGTCTTCTAGAATTTCTGTTTTTGTTTCTGGACCGAAATAAATTGTGTGGCTTAAAAGATTGCAGTGTTTTATGCATGAGTAATGTGTAAAAATACAATACCCAAATCATTATTTTTTGTCCATCAAAACCTTCTCAGTGGATCTCCATCCTTTAAAACTGGTCACCACCAGCCCTCAAATTTCAGTTTCCTCCAGCTGAGCTCGTACAGGGAGGGTTGGGGATGGAGGGAGGACATTATTTCTTAAAATTGCGACTGGATATTTGGTCACACAAGGCACTCATTGTGACCTGATGTGTTAAACAGCTGAGTGTGAGAAAATTGAAGCCACCATCTCTCGGTGCTCTATAACACAATTGTACAGGCTTTTCTGGAGAAAATGAAGGCACCTCATTTTATGGTTGTGCATTACTTTTTGTTTAAGGGAGAGAACCAATTGCCCATATCCAAAAAGTTGAGAACCACTGGAGGAAGTCTCACCACACTTGCAGATCGCCCAGTCAGAACTGCCTTGATTAACAATTCAGGAACTGACTTTGTGCTGTCTGCCTTAACAAGCGGTTAACCTTCAAGACTGTCTGACCAAATCAATAATGAATTGTCCAGAGATTTTATACCCCTCCCTTCCTCCTCAACTCCCAATTTTGAGATCACCTTAAAGTTTTGGCCTATGTGGTGCAGAACTCTTAACAATGGCAGTGAAGGTGACCAGTTCCACAAAATTTTATGGCTTATGTTCTACCCACAAGGGACTGATGCTGGGCCAGTCAAATAAAGGTATAAATTCAACTCCTGTTTTAAGAGACAACAGTGTATATCACTGTAATGTTTGTGATGAAGCTAAGGCAGGACAAAAAGTGCTGCTTTTGATTCCTGTCCCAGAGTACTTGGAATAATTGAACACGTGACTATAAGGTTCCCTTTGTGGTTGTGTGCTGCATCATGTTTTTGCCATGACCGAGATGTGGATCTCTGCAGAAGAGGAATCAAAACAACCAGAAAATCCCTTTTCAGTTGCGGCAGTGGGATGTGTCATGTCCACAGGAGGCGTCCTTATAAGTCAGCAGGACTGCGGGAGTGCAGCCTTTTGAGGAGCTCTACCTCTATCTTCAGAGATGACAAATGGAAGACCTTCTGTCCACAGACACTGATCTCTCCATGTTCAAAATTTTATTATAGAAATGTTAGAAATTGTTAGACAGTAAAGCAATATTATAAGGAATTAAATCTGTTATAATTATAACAAATGTCTGTTTTAACTTTCAGAACGTGTAGAAATTTGCAAAAAAAATAGTGGAAACTCTGTAAAACTCAGTTCAAACAATGTAAACACTTTGATCGCTTTGTGCAAACTTTTGGTACCTTTCAACCTTAAATAAATCTAACATTTACAAAGCTGCATTTTTTAATTACCAGAAATGACAATGGAAATGGTAGCTATCTCCTATCCACTAATACAGAAGCCTTGATTTAATTTATTTGCATCAATATTCAGTTAAGGAAATCTAGGTGACTGGGGTTGGCTTGAAGGTGGAATTGGCGGCTGACCTCGCAAGGAGGAGTAATGTTGCTCTGCCTTTCCATTAGACCCTATCAACAAAGTCAGAGACACTTCCCATCATCTCCTCTGCAATCACCTTGGCATTTTCCCATATCTTCACCTCACCTCTGCCTTTAGCTCAAGTCTTCACCTACTCCACAACAGCTTTAACAATCTGTAAAATAGACTTGCTGTTGTTGGTGTTGAGGTATCCCATGATGAATCATTCAGGGTTGGTGATTGATCCTGGGCAATGGACTTCTTATTTCCTACTGTAATCACTTTACCCTCAAATACTACCCACCCCTACCACTCAACTGTAAAAGGTATTGCACCCCTTCCACCTGTTTCAGACCCAGTGCATCTACAATTCAAGAATCATAAAATGCCCAGAACCATTTCAACTTCTTGTGTGAGGTCAAAATCTGAGATTTTGTTTCTCATCTCTGCACCTACTCTACCTTTGTAGCCACTTGTTGCTCCCTTTACTTACAAAGATCAAATGGGAGAAGGTTTTTAAGCTTGGCATGCTCTTTAGTGTGGAGCAATTTGGAAGACCGTGTTTTCAATTTAACAGGTGATCACGACAACATGCCACTAACTAGCTTTCTCTGACTGAGGATGAGGGCTTCATTCAAACATCTCTGAAATTTTGAGTTTCTCATCTTCCCTGCTCAAACTTCTTTAGACACTGGTCCTCCGATCTGGGATAACTGACGTTATGTGTTTGCTCTCTCAATCTCTATCCTTCCCTGCCTCCTACCTTGCCCAGAAGGGCTTAAAGGTTTTTGCTAGTCAAGTTGAAAGCTCTCTTAACAGTGTTCTTTGATTCAATAATTTTATCTATGGGAAGAGAAATCTTTCAGACAGTGCAAACTCTTCAGAATGATTTAATTAGTTATTGTGGCAATAATGGAGATCGTTTTACCCATCAATGCTATCCTGGATTTCTACTGAGCATTCCATTCTGTCCCACTCTCTGCTTCATTGCTATAGTCCTGCAAAGTTAAATTACTCAAGTACCCATTCGTTTTCCTTTTGAAATCATAATCTCTGCTTCCACCACTCTTGTAGGCAGTGTTTCAGAACCAATCACTTTTTAAATTCTTGCTTTGCTCTTTGCAGCTGAGAGGAAAAAAAGAAACCGTAAAGATCTATAATTGTGAAATAGGGTGGTAGCTGAAACAAAGCAGTGGAAAAGTACTGCATTCTGATGGGGGATGTAGCCATAAGTAGGAATATTGAAATAGGTGTAGGTTTATATGCAGGCCTGTTCAGTCATGTCGTGAGATTGTGGTTAATTTATGAGCCAGCTCACTATATCCCACATATTTCCTGTATCTTTTAATGCCTATTTTTACATCACCCATTCTACCGATACCACCTATTTCAGATTTAAAATTAATAATTGGCCTAACATTTATTATGTACGCATGCATGAATTAGGAGCAAGAGAATGCTACTCAACCCTCTGAGCCTGCTCTGTAATTTAGTAAGATAATAGCTAACAGGATTGTCACTACAGCTCTGCATTCCATCTATTCATGACAACCATTCATCTCCTTTCTCATAAAAAATCTATCCATCTCTGGAATAAAAAAAAATTCAGATAAATGCTGCCCTTTGAGGGAGTTCCAGAATCTGAGGAAAAAAATTGTCACCTCATTTGTGTATTAAATGGGCATCAGCTTATCTTTCAACAGAGGCCTGTAATTCTAGATTCTCCCACAGCAGGGTCAACACAAAGGGGATATTATATCCTGTTAAGTTCTCTTGGGTTCATTTATGCCCCAGACAGCTACACATCCTGCATGCACAAGCCTAGATGTAATACTTAGATAGCCCAATGCTATAAAGTCCTTAATGACATTCAGTGTTTGTTTCCATTTACCATATCATTTGCCCTTAATTTCTTGAAAACTGTTCTAAGTTCCAGGGAATGCAAGCTTAGTTTCTGTAGTCTCATAATTGAAACCTTGGGACTCCAAGTAGGATTCTGATAAATCTAAACTGCTGTCTTTCCAGTGTGTGGAGCCCAGAGCTGCTCAAAGGGCAAGGGTAGTTTAACCATCACCTTGTGTTGCACTCCAGTCTCCCAAGATATTAAGAACAGCTTTCCATTCGCCTTTTTTCATTCCTGTCCATACTTGACCGTGGCATTTTTATGATAAGAGTATACCACTTTTTGCTATTTAGGAAGTACTTTTCTATCTTATAATGATCAAAGTGGATGACCTCACATTTGCTTCCATTGGAATTTTGTCCACTAATAACTTTTTTATTTTATATTTCATTTTACCCTAATTAGAATAATTCCTATATTTGCGCCATTGGCAAATTTAGATTTGTGGATGTAAGAATGTGAATAGGAGCAGAAGTAGGCCCTTGATTCTGTTCCATTTTGGTTCCATTTCGGCTCCATCTCAACTCCACTTTCCTATTTAATCCCCACATAACTTGATTTCCCTGGATTTCAACAAATGGCTGATCTCTTTCAATATTGATCTTGGCTCAATGACTCAGCATTCCCAATCCTCTGGAGTAGAGAATTAAAAAGCCATTTGAGTGAAGAAACTCCTCCTGATTTCAGGCCTAAATATCTAAATGTTTATTCTGAAGTAATGCTACCTAGTTCTGGAAGCCAACTCCCAGCACTTACTTTCTTAATCCCTCTCAGAATCCTACGTTTCAATGAGATCTTCTAAAGTCTAGAGATTGTAGGCCCATTTGTTCAATCTTCTGCCCTGGAATAGGAACCTCATTCTAAGGATCAGATTTGTTAACTGACATTACAATGTCTCTGAGGTAGGTGTATCCTTCCAGGGATAAAGATTTGAAAACCACACAGTACTACAGGAGTAGTCTTTTCAATGTCCTGTACAGTTGTTAAGATTTTTACATTTTTATTCCAACCCCCATGCATCAAAGGCTAACATGCCATTTTGTTTACAAGTTGCTTGTTTTATCTACATACCAGCTTTCAGTGAGTTATGGACTAGGGCACCCAAATCTCTCTGAACAACAATGCTTAAAAGAAATCTGCTTTTCTGTTCTGCTACCAAAGTGAATATCCTCACTTTTGTCTTAATTCCACTTCACATGTTACCTTCCTGGCCACTCTCAAACTTTTCATCTGTTCACAACTTCTTTTTGTCACCCTCACCTTAACTTTCCCATATAGTTTTGTATTATCAACAAATTTACACACTTCATCTAATTGATTGAAACAGATTAAATAGTTGTGGCCCATGCACTGATTCTTCTTGTAGCCCACTAGTTATATCCTGCCAAACTATTTTGTGTCTGTTAATTTAATCTTTCTCCATCCTTGTGCATTAGAATTAACTGAGTCTTTGTGTAACTTTTTTGGCATCTTTTAACAAATGCTTTTTGAAATCCAAGTGGACTACATCCCCTGTATTTGGCTAGTCATGTCCTCAAATATTCTAATAAATTTATCAAAATATTTTATCTGTAGTTCCGATTTTTTCTTTGTTCCTTGAGTAACAGTGTTATAATTGCTGTTATCAAATTCTCAGGGACACTTCAAGATTGGAGAATTTTGGTAAATCACACTCAATGCATTTGCAGCAACATCTTTTAGAACCTCAGGATTTAGGCCATCAAATTCAGGATATTTGTCTCATTGTTTTGTCTGGTAATTTTTTCCTTACGGATAATAATTACTTCATGTTCTTCATTTCTAAAAGCCCCTTGGTTCCTTGCACTATCTGGAATGTGTTTTGTGCTCTATGCTCTGAAGATGGATACATTTAACATCTTAGTCACTTCTATATTTCCCATCACAATTTCTCTTCTCTCAGCTTCTGAGAAACGTCTTAACTCTCATTTTGCATACTTGTAAATGCTTTAGAATTTTTATACATTTTTGGTAGCTTGCTTCCATGCTCTGTGCTTTTTCCCTTTTATCAATTTTTGATGGTTTTCCTGTTATTAAAATATTCCCAGTCCTCAAGATTACTGTTCATTTTTGCAACATCATAAGCCTCTTAATTTAACCCTGCCCGTAACTTCTTTCACCATGTGCTCTTGGGGGGCTCCTAATCCTCAATGGATGTAACATCATTGAGAATTTTCAATATGTCTTTGCTCACTACCATCATATTTTCCAGCCTACTTTTGCAATTCACCTTAATCAGCTTTTCCTTTAAAGCTATATAATTGGCTTTATTTAAATTTGACTCGAGTTTCAGATTAAGAATGTTGAATAAGAATCTTGAACTCAATAATAACTTCAACTCATACTATTATATGATTAATCAAGAAATCCTTTGAGATGCTAATTATCTCTGCTTCATTGCACAAAACATGTAAAATAGCTTATCCCCTACTTGCTTCCTTTGCCTTTTGTTCTAGGGTATCCTTGCTGAGTTGATTTGTCCAGTCTCTATTGAAAGTTCTCCAGGATTGTTGTATTACCACTATTGCAAGCTTTTTACCCCATCATCCAATAAACACAATTATTGCAGTACCCACACAAATCTTGTGTGACTTTAGTCACATGCTGTGATTTTTGTACCTGTTTATTAACTCTGACTCCCAGTTATGCAAATTGTTACCACTAATAGTCTTTTCTGAGAGATTTTATCAAACACTTCTGAAAGTCTTACAAAATGCTTCCGGATGCAGGGTTTCAACTGGAAATATTGACAATTCCTTCTCCCGCACCCCCCCCCCCCCCCCAACAGATGCTGCTCAACCTGCTGTTTGTTGCTCCAGATTCCAACACTTGCAGTCTCTTGTGACAGCATCAATACTACCTCGTCCACTGCTTTTGTCACCTTTAAAAAAAATCAAATCACATTTGTCAGAAATGAGCTACAATTTACAAATGTATGTTTATGCTCTCTGATCTTGGGATATTTTTCAAGGTGTTCAGTCACTCTATCTTTAATTGTAGACATTTATAATTCCTTGATAATAGATGTTAGGCCAACTAGTCCATAAATCCTTGGTTTCTGCTACTTACCCTTCTTAACTAAACCAGTGCAGCGACTTGCATTTCTCCATTCTAAAGAAACTATTCTGTTGCACAGTGGATGGAACTCCAGAAGTATTTTATAAATGGATGTAGAACACTAAAGGTGAAATAGAAAGTTACTAAAATAATGGAAATTACATTTTGGGGAATGTGCAGAAAAGGTGATTAATTTTCTAACAATCTGTGTTGTCACCAGTTTCTGAATACAGGTACCACTTGGCTATCTAAATTTCATTTCTTCTCATACAAATTAGACATTAAGGAAGGACAAAGGCCTAGTTCCAATGGGATGAAAATATTAAATTTTGATGAAAGTAGGAATGGAGTGGAGTTGGTGAAAATGCCAGAATAATTGAGTGTTTTAGAACTTGAAGATTAAAGTGTTTATGCTATTTTCATGTTTTTATATATAACAAGGATGTTGCTGACTTGATTTTCTTCTGCAGTTTTGTTCACTCCCCTGTGTGAAGTGTCTGAATATTCTTCAGAGTGCCAGTCACGTTTGGGGAAAGCAAAGCACGCATGAACCCAAGGCCTCCTCTCCTGTTGTCTAACATATTGAATTCTAGCTGTAGGAAATGTCTGCCACGTTATGATAAATGCAGATTAAAACATTTCTATTTTTATTTCAGACTTAAAGGATAAACTATCTGTGAAAAAGAAAGGAGAGAAAGGATCAAATAGTGCTCCACTTCCAACCAGCCCTTCTACACCTCAACCAACTGTTGAACAAATTAGACAGAATGTTCGCCAATCTCTGAAGGACATCTTAGCAAAAAGGTAAAAATCTTGTTTATGCTTTAAAAAAGTTTGAAGTTGTCTTTGTACATCCAATCAACCAATAAATGTGAGAAAGCATTCTTGGTGCAATATCATCTCTTGAAGCAGGACTCTTCTGTTTAAACTTTGTTAGTGACAGTAGGCTGTTAAGCTAAATTGACTTCTAAGGTCAAAATGTTGTAACATGATTATGCCATTTAGACCACACCTGTAATGCTATGTAATTGAATATGATTTAACATGACTTAAAAGAACCCACTTTGTGTCATATCACATGACTGTTTTAGCTTTTCAAAAATCTACCAGTCATATTGCCATCCACAGAAGCCAAACATCTACTGTTCGTTATGAGTAGGAATGTTTTCCATCTTCCCCATTTCTCTCCAGAAAGGCCTGGCTCCAGTTTTTTAGGCTATGTCCTTCAGTCTTAGACTGAATTTGTGAATTTTTTGGAGACAAAGTTGCAGACTTAGAATTCCTGACCAGTAAAAATAGCCTCTATTTATCTAGTAGTTTCCCTTCATATCTTGAAAATTTCTTGAACTCACCATTGATGAAAGTCAAAAAACTGGTAGATGCTGGATATCTGAAATACAAGCAGCAAATACCCAGCAGTTAAGGCAGCATCTGTGGATAGAAAGCCAGATTTAACATTTCAAATTGGAACGAAGGGTTATTGACCTGAAACATTATATGTTTCTCTTTCCATAGATGCTGCCCGCCCTGCTGAGCATCTGCAATATTTTCTGTTTTGATTTCACCATTGGTAGGTGACAGGAGAAATTGTTAATGTTTTATGGGATCCTTGGCTTTTCAATAAAAACATTGATTAAAAGAGCAAGGGAGTTATGCTGATTAGATCTTAGATATTGTTTTCATTTCTGACCATCACATTTCATAATGCTGCAAAGCTTTAGCAAGGGTTCAGTGGAACTTGACTTGAGTAAAAGTAAGTGTATTCTCCCTAGAGTTGAGAAGATTAAGGGGATATTTGTTGAGATGGTTCAAAATAAATAGTAACTGTTTTCAGCAGCAGATGTGTCTGTGTCTTGCAGATGCAGATTTAACATAAAATGCAAAAGAACCAAAGACCGCGTAAACTGATCATGTTATTCTAATCTGAAATGCACTGACTGAAAGGCTGGTGGAAGCAAATTTAGTAGTAGCTTACGGCAGAAAATTGGTGAATTTCTTGGGGACAACGTTGCAGGAGATGGGGGAAAGTACAAAGCTCTTACATGTTGTTTCATTTTGTTTTGTGTCTCTTACTCATGAGGTATATACTGCAGCTGATAATTTTAACTATTTCTGAACTAAACAGAACAAATTTCACTTTTGTTCAGGCTCTCGGATTCGGATTTGAAAGTTCCAGAGGAACGAGCAACCAAGGTTGCAGCCAGGATTGAGAGGAAGCTGTTTTCTTTTTATGGGGACACAGATACTAAATACAAAAGCAAATACAGGAGCTTGATGTTTAATCTCAAAGATCCCAAAAATCAAGTACGTAAATAACAGTTGTTGAAAAAATAATTATTATATTTTGAAAATGCTGATTTATGAACTTTTTTCAAAGATTATAATGCAATAGAACCTAATTGCCAAAGTTACTAGGGAGTTTGAGTGGATGAGAATTGTCTTGCCTTGACTCTATTGTCAAGCAAAGCTGAGTCATCACCCCAGTGCTTTGCTCAGTCTTTCTCGCACTATGCCCCCCCAACCCCCCCACGTTTCCAACAAGCTACCCATTGAACTGCAGCTATTGAGCTGCAGTATGCAGAAGGCACTTGTGAATTCAGAAATCGGAGGTGTAAGTGGACTTGGGAGTCCTAGTGCAGGATTCCCTGAAGGTTAACTTTCAGGTTGAGTCGGTAGTAAGGAAGGCAAATGCAATGTTTGGATTCATTTCGAGAGGACTAGAGTATAAAAGGAAGGATGTAATGCTGAGGCTTTATAAGGCATTGGTCAGATCACATTTGGAGTATTGTGAGCAGTTTTGGGCCCCATATCTAAGGAAGGATATGCTGGCATTGGGGAGGTTCCAGAGGAAGTTTACAAGAATGATCCCGAGAATGAAAGGGTTAACATATGAGGAGCGTTTGATGGTTCTCGGCCTGTACTCGCTGGAGTTTAGATGGATGAGGGGGGATGTCATTGAAACCTACCAAATATTGAAAGGCCTGGATAGAGTGGACGTGAAGAGGATGTTTCCAGCAGTGGGAGAGTCCAGGACCAGAGGGCACAGCCCCAGAATAGAAGGATGTCCTTTTAGAACAGAGATGAGGAGCAATTTCTTTAGCCAGAGGGTGGTGAATCTGTGGAATTCATTACCAAAAATGGCTGTGCCGGCCAAGTCATTGGGTATATTTAAAGTGGAGGTTGATAGGTTCTTGATTAGTAAGGGCATCAAAGGTTACGGGGAGAAGGTAGGAGAATGGGGTTGAGAGAGAAAAATAAATCAGCCATGATTGAATGGTGGAGCAGACTCGATGGGCCGAATGGCCTAATTCTGCTCCTATGTCTTATGGTCTTATGAATGCTCACATAGAGTGGTAGGTGCCTGGAATGTGCTGCCAGGCGTGGTAGTGAAAGCAGATACAATAGTGGCATTTAAGAATCTCTTAGATAGGCGCATGGATATGCAGGGAATAGAGGGCTATGGATCATGTGCAGGCAGAAGGGATTAGGTTAATTTGGCATCAGCACAGATATCATTGGCCGAAGGGCCTGTTCCTGTGCTGCATAGTTCTTTGTTCTATATTCTCATGTTCGGAGGCAGAGCTCTAAGCCGTTGTCCACTGCTTCACCTAACCATATGGGAGGATGGGCCTTACATTTCTGCAAGACAAAGGCCCTCTGCAAATCTGCTCCTGCTGTACAACACGATAAAAATCCATAACAAGACCCTAGAAAATGCAGGCATTTCCCATACCTTGGGAGGCATCTGTCAGTGAAGGCAGACATTGATGATGAAATTCACCACTGCCTTTAGTACGCCAGCATAGCCTTAGATAATCTGAGGAGAAGAATGTGCCTGGTCTTGATCATCAAACAAAAGTTCAATGTCTAGCTGGCAGCAGTTATCCTTGCCTTTTGAATGTTTCTGAGAAGTGGAATATCTAGACAGGAACCTCAAAACACTGGAGGGGTACTACTAACGTTCTCCGCAAAGTCCTCCAAATCCACTGGCAACATAAGCAAACCAATATTATCAACTGCATCATTCCCAGCACTGAGGCAGCCAGCACCTATGGACAGGCCATGTCATTTGCATGTATGACACCAGACTCCCAAAACAAACATTCTGTTCTAAGCAAAAACAGAAAATGCTAGAAGTAATCAGCGAGTC
Organism: Pristis pectinata; assembly: GCF_009764475.1. Lineage (NCBI taxonomy): Eukaryota > Metazoa > Chordata > Chondrichthyes > Rhinopristiformes > Pristidae > Pristis > Pristis pectinata. Next base: position 15,801,372 of record NC_067414.1, read on the forward strand.
AGGTAGTATCTATGGGAAGAGAAACAATCAACATTTCTATTCCAAGCTTTGTCTTAGGAGGGGATTATCCAGTGGAAAGAGGAGTCTTGGAAATCCCTTGCCTATGACAGCTCAGAATGGGGAAGAAGCATTTGGGACTTTGAGTCCATATTTCAGGAGTACATGGAAGCTCTATGTAAATTGCGGACTGAGCATACCATCTCCCAAACCTACTTCTCCTATCGACTACCTTGTGCCTCACTTGGATCCTTATCAGGCAGCTTCGAACCTGCAGAATTGGAGAGGAAGCAAGTGATCCTCGATCCCAAGGAAGTGCCTGAGAAGAGATCGTGTGTGTCTTGTCCATAAGAATGAACTGCAGTCGTAGCTCAGTGTTAGTACACGTATGCAAGATAGTTAACACTGACCTGCAGCAGACACTGAGCCACAGTGTTTTACCCACTGGGGCAGAAAGTTGTGGATTCAACAACCAATGCAAAGTGTTGCACTTTAGAGGGCTATCTTTGTGAACAGAAGTTAACCAGAGGCTCCATCTCCTTTCAGCTGGGCTTAAAAGGTCCCATAGCAATATTATATTGAAGGGTTAGGGAAGGTTATTTAGTGCGTCCTGGTCACTTCATCCCTCAGCCATGGTCAGTAGAGCTGCTAATTTGTTTATTGTCACATTTCTGTTGTTGGAGCTTGCTACATGCACATTAGCTGCTGTGTCTCCTATATTACAATAGTGACTACTCTTCAGAAGTACTGAATGGACTATAAAGCACCTTGTTATGTGTGAGGTTGTGAAAGACACTGATTTAATAAAATCCATTACTTTCTCTGTTTCTTTACCCTCTGTTTCTTTACCCTCTCTTTCCCAATCTGTTTGGGTGTTAAGTGTATTTTATTTCATTGTCAGATTTCTTTGTTTAATATCCAGTTGGAATGAACAAGTAACTGTTTTCCTAAAGCGTGCAACTAAATTTTCAAACATTGAGTTTAATATACTTGGAGTGGCTTTTATCAATCTCATACTTGATGTGAATCTGCTTTCTGAATTGCTCACTTGTCAGAAGTCAAGGGAGATTTTAATTAATTGAATCCAAGCTCATCTACTCCCTCATTTCAAGCTCTTTGCAAAAGATTATAGAAAGTTAAATCGAAGCCACCGGCCTCATAAAGGTATCTCACGGGTGCGTTGTTCACTCAGCGGAGCAGGATTACTGCAGGTTCACACAATTCAGAAAGCTGGGCATAATTAAACTTTGGAGTGCATGTTGGGTATTTTCAAAAGACTGTGTTCTCTGAATGGTTGATTCTTACTGTTCATGTCCTGGCACCTGGTTATTTGCAGGATGTGGCTTTGGACTAAAATAAAAGTCCAGCTGGTAATGTGAGATGGAAGGTTTTCAGACTATGAGATCAATAGGTTTGAAATTTGGATTGAACCCAGGTTTCTGAGATATTATCTATTTTTGCATAAATATAAACAATTTAGTGAGATGGAAGTGCTAACTTAACTGTACTCTGAAAAATATTCTGACTTTGCTTTCAGGGGAATTGAAAAATGTTGTTCATATTTTCCCCAATGGTGAAATAAATGTGTTCTAGTTTTAAAATTCTTGCTACCGTGACTAAGCCTTCATCTGCCCTGCTTTCATTGAATTTTCCTAGTTCCTTCTTTTCTGTCATGTTGTTTTGATGATGCCACTTTGTATACCAGTTCTTTCTTTCTCCTTAACTGTGGATTTCCCAACACGATTGTAAAGAGCGACCTTGACTTTGCTTTCATTTCCAACATTTCTGCTTTCAATCCTTTCTTCTCTCTTGTCCTCGGCCTCCTCAAGAGAAACTCAATGTAATCTGGCAGGAAAGTACCTAATTTCCTGATTAGGAATGTTAAAGCTTTGCAGACTCAACACTGAATTTACTCATTTCAAAAAAATGAACAGTTGCAGCATATATAACAGATTTCCAGCATTACTTTAGTAATCTCAATTAACTATTCTGTATATTCACGTCATCTAGCCTTTTGTTACCTGGTAGTATGACTTGTTTGTTTAAATTTCTCCTGTCTGCCACCCTATCACATACAATCCTTTCTGTTTTCTCCTCTTCTCCTCCCCCCATCCACCTTACTTTGCATCTTAAGACCATTACCTCTCAGAGTTTCCAATTCTGAGAAAAGGTTGTTGATCTGAAATGTAAACTCTATTTCTTTGTTCACAGATGTTGTCTAAGTATTTTCAGCATTCTGCCTTTATTTCAGGCTTTTGCTTATTGACTTAAGTAACCGTCCTGGATTCTTAGATTGTCAGTCAATTTTCAGTAAATACTAAAGAATATTAAAATTGGAGGTTATTGTAGCTTTGCCTGATGTTTTTTTTCATTCATTGTACATAATCAATACTTTGTCAGACTGTAGTACTGTTGCTTCTGTTGGTTTAATTTGACAAATTAGTTCGCCTCATTAATTGTTAGTGGATCTTAATCCATGTCCAACAGCCCTGTGGGAACACTTTCACCAGAAGGACTACGCTGGTTTAAGAAGGTTGTTCACCATCCCTTTCTCAGGGGCAATTAAGAATGCACAATAAATTTGACCCTTGCCAGTGACACTATCCTCCTGAATAATGAACTGAAAAAAATGATCTTTAATAAAGACATTCTGAAGATTGAAATATTTCTATTGTTTATTCCAATGGTTTGGCATCTATCTCATCAATTAATGTTTGCCACACTTCCTTCCCACTCGCCAAGGCCCCAGTTCCTGTGCTCCCTCTCCAATTTCCAGGGCCCTGGTACCTGTGCTTCCTTCCCACTCGCCAGGGGTTGGTTCCTTTGCTCGCTTCTCACTCACCAGAGCCTCGGTTCCTACACTCCCCACTCACCAGGCCCTGGTTCCCATACTTGCTTCTCACTCAGCAGGGCCTCGGTTCCCATGCTCCTTTCCCAGTCACCAAGGGCTTCCTTCCTACTCACTGGGGCCTAGGTCCCCATGCTCCCTTCCCACTCAGTAGGCCCTGGATTCTGCTCCCTGGGACCCCAGTTACCACGCTCCCTTTAAACTTACACGACTCACTGGAAAATTTTTTATCATGACTTCATCTGCCTGTCTTGATACTTTAAAATGATACCAAAGACAATTAAAAATTCAACTTCATCTTGAAATTATTTATGATTTACTGAACTATTGTTTGTTATACAGAAAAATAAGCCAAGCTTTATTAAACATAAATCAGAATTTTTATTTTAAAAACCTTTGAAACATTTCAGGTGCTGTTCAAACGAGTGTTAAAAGGTGACATTTTACCTGATCATTTAATTCGTATGAGTCCAGAGGAACTGGCGTCCAAGGAATTAGCCGCATGGAGGCAGAGAGAGAATAGACATGTAAGATCTGTTTTGAATATTACTTATTTTTATCCTTTTGTACACTTAATCGCCTTCTGTTGGTACTTTAATGATCTATCTGCTGTTTCAGTGAAGGTGTTAACTTGTTATTCCTTTTTCAGAAATTATTTTCTTTTCATTGCTGAGTTGGATATCATACAGTGTTCAGTTGCCAAGTGAAGGGGCATCTATTTAGTTAAAAGCAGATTTGGCAGATTCATAACTCTACTGTTTTATATCCAATCGCACAATAGTTAGGATCTCTGAAGTGATTTTAATTGTACATTTCTTTCACATTTTACCTTCAAATGAGCAATTATGTATTTCTCAGAGTGGAGGTAAAATGATTCTGGACTTGCAGTTCTAAATTTGAAGTAAGATTCATAGATCTGTGGTTCTCTGAATCCCAAGAGCTATTAATAATGTAATCACTGACAGGCTTTTTAATTTGTTTGGAGCACAGAATTGGATATTTTAGTAGTTAGCTTTATTTTATTAGTGCATCATGCAGAATGTTCTTTAAGTGCTTCAATAAATGGGAAAGCGTGTGTGACAGATTAGATTGACCTAGTGACCTAGTTTACTGATCATAATACCAAAAATAACCCATTTCTTTAACTAGTTATTGTTAGTGTTGCAATCAGGAAACCTAAGCTCTATCAAAGCATGTTGGTTATGCTCGTGTTTTTTTCTGTCCCATGCCCCAGGTACATTCTAATGAGAACTGTTAGAATTAGAATTTTTACGACAGTAACCTATTGCTGTGTAAATAATTTTGGAGTATGGATTATTAGATCATGTGTTCATAAGCTTTCTTGAGGATTTTCACCTCAGTGTATGTGAAGTATGCTTATTTCATCCACAGATGATTGAAATGATAGAAAAAGAACAAAGGGAAGTTGAAAGGCGACCAATTACAAAAATAACCCATAAAGGAGAAATTGAGATTGAGAGTGAGACACCAATGAAAGAACCTGAAGTGGTGGTTACAGAGGTAAATGATAAACAAAATAAGATATAATAGACTACTTGGAGAATTTTTTCCTGAATCAGACTTAGCAATCTTTCTCTTCGATAATGAGTTATTTTTAATTTGTGAAGACGTTGTATTGATGGGCTTCATGACACTGATTCATTCTACAGCTTACAGCACTACATGAAGTTAAAGAAGCATGCTCATCTGAACCAAGACGTGGATTTTATAAATCAGCAGTTCCTGCTGCAGCTTTGTTAGTAAATGTTATATGTGAAGGTTAATGCTTCCCTGTGTGGAGTACAAATGAACATCAGTGCCCTCTTCCAGGCTAGCTTCCCCAGTATTGAGGCCCTAGTTACACTCGGTTGGCTTATCATTCAATTGCCTGACACTAGACTCCCTAAACAATTGTGCTATTCTGAGCTCTGTCTTGGGAAGAGATTACCAGGCAGAGATTCAGTGATGTGCCTAAAGCCTGCTTGAAGAAATGCCATATCTACATTGACTCCTTGGAATCTCTGGAACATGATCACTCAAAGTGGAAAAGGAGCATTCAGGATGGTATTGAAAGCAATGTGCATGCGTTAGCAGCTTACAGAAGCCAAGTGTAAGTGACAGAAGGAGCTCATTGCCTCATAAACTATCTACCTGCCTGCCCCACCAGGCACCTCCCATCCCATACGTGGAAGAATCTGCGGTACCCAGGTGTGTCTGATCAGCCACCATAGAACACAAAAAACTGGAAAGTCATCCTTGATCCCAAGGAACTGCTGAAGACATTTGTGCCTGTTACTAGTGTGTGCACCCTTCACATGGAGTTATGGGCGCCGTCTTTATCCATGTGTGTGTAGAAATGCTGCACACCCAAATTATCAAAAGTATATGCACATTCTTGATAAGATAGAAGCTTAAACATTCAGTTCAACCACTGAAAGAGGCAGAGGGGTTCTTGGTTAAAATCCAACCCAAAGGGCAAATTAGCACTCTTTCAGTGGTACATTGGTGACTAGGCCCACATGGAAAAAAGCAGTAAATATAGGGATGAAGCTGGATTACAGTTTAGCCAAGCTTATTTTAATATATTGTGAATTCATGTACTTCAACTAAAATCAGAAGAAAAGCACACTATTTCAATTTTGGTACAGGAATGAAAGCTGACTGGTAACTTGATTTTTTGAAAAACTACTTCCCTATTAACTATTAATTTTTCCTATTAAAAGCAAAGATCAAGTGGTTTGATTTTACTTATTGCAAAGTGAAGGGGAGTTTTATTAGGTGTTTTAGATGAATAAAATGTGACAAGCTAACTTCAGAACTAAGTTTTGTTTATTGTTGTAGGCAAACAACGTGTTTTGATTGCTAGAATCTGGTTTACACGAGATAAACTTGGCACTTAAACATCATTCAGCTTCGCCCATTTTTCATTTACAAAGCCATTTAAAGAAAATCGTATCTTTGGTTCTGATTTTATCTGAACACAACACCCAAGTGAACTGAGAAGTTTGTCTTGAAGCCCTGCTGCAGAGCTCGAAAGGACTAACATAAGACGCATCTTGTCAACTAACTTGAATTTTTTGCCTTATGAACACTTAGGAGGCTGAACCAAAAGCTATGGACCCAAAGCCCATTGTAGAAAAAATAGAAGAGGTTGAAGAAGAAACCCCAATAGATGCCACAGAAGATACCACTTGTCAGCACAAAAACCATCTTTTTGACTTAAATTGCAAAATTTGTACAGGTAATGGAAATTTAGGGAAGTATTATATCTTTTTTTTTAATGGATTTGTTATTTTGTATGCCTGCGATATACTCCTGAGTAAATTAGCTTGTTCTTGATAGCGAAAGCTCAGTAAACCCGATACGCAGCAGTCTTTCCCTATTTAATGAAGCTCACTGTCTTTAACCTCATGGCCCACTTCTGTCTGTGTTCTTACATAGTAATAAAAAGACGTTATATCATGAAAACAAACAATTTGACCAACTGATCTGTGTTGACATTTGTCCTCCACTCAAACACATCAGGATTACCTATCCCTTCATCGGTCTTTCACAGATGATACGGACATGTGTTAGAATATTAAAACAAACCAAATGAGATGGAACACACTAACCACACTTCATAGAACCTGCCCAATTATCACCCGACTAAAATTCCATTGTGCAAATGTGGCTATATGTGGAGCATTGTACAAGTTTCTGTTTCCATTTAATGGCAGGCAGTACCATTTGCTAAAATAAACAATCACTGACTTAACCATTCATTTCCTGATGAGGGTGTTTCAGTATGATTGAAAACTGGTATTGCAGCATCAGTGCAGAAGTACAACTTCAGAACATACTGTAGTAGATTTGACTGCAGACACCTGAGGTTCAGTTAAGTCAGATGGTGTTGTAACTTGACAAGTCAAGTCTGACAGATTGTAGCTCTGATCCAAGGTAAGCTATGTACTGTAGTTGATATAATATTGGAAACTTTAGAACTTAGTCTGTTTGGGGTGGTGGGGGGCCAGGGGGTGTTGGATGGAATTGGCCTCTGAGGAGAGATTAATCAGACTGGGACCATGTAGAGTTTAGAGAATGAGACATGATTTCAATGAAATATACTTAATTCTTATGGGGCTTGACAGATAGATACAAATTTGATGTTTATTTTACATCAGATGGTGTAAAGAGAAATAATTCTTCTTTGAAATGCTTAATATTTATATATTTTGTCCAGAACTTGACTGATATGTGAGAGGGTACATGTGTAGCAATTCTGGTCACCTCACTATAGGAAGGATGTTGAGGCTTTAGAGAGGGTGCAGAGGAGATTTACTGGGATGCTGCCTGGATTAGAGGGCATGTGTTATCAGGAGAGGCTGGACAAACTTGGGCTCTTTTCTCTGGAGCGGCGGAGGCTGAGGTTTGGTCTGTTGGAAGTGTATAAAATTATGAGGGCATAGCAATATCTTTTTCCCATTATTGAGCGATCCAATACCAGAGAGCATGCATTTACGGCGAGAGGGGGTAGGTTCAGAGCAGACGTGAGGGGTAAGTTTTTTACTCAGAGAGTGGTGGATGCCTGGAATGCGTTGCCTGATAGGATGGTGGAGCCACGTTCATTGTGGGCTTTTAAGAGGGGCTTGGCTGGGCACATGAGTGAGAGGAAAATGGAGGGACTAGCTATGTCGGCGCAACATTGTGGGCCGAAGGGCCTGTTCTGTGCTGTACTGTTCTATGTTCTATTAAAAAAATAAGCATTGGAATGGAATTTTTTTTAATAGATTTCATTTTCAGGTCGAATGGCTCCACCTGTTGAGGAATTGCCTCTGCCGAAAGTGAAAGTAGCTACAAGTGTGACAAGGCGTCAATCAGATGTTGATGCCGAATCAGCCTTTTTGGCAGATGCTCTCTCCTCTGCTACCAGCATCTTGTCTTTTGATGCAATAGTGGAAGATACGCCAGAATCAGCACAGCTATCCACCTCCTCTGTGACAAGGTAGAGAACTTATTTATCATTTCCATTGTGTCATTCCAGAGTATGTGCCAGTTGATGATGCATGTAAATAAAGTGATGACTCATTTGTTTTTAGCCAATCAATTGCTTGGTGTGTAGTTAATGCTTCACTGCCTAGTTGCAAGGAGATGGTAGGAGTAGCTATTCAGCCTTTGTGCCTCTTATCTCTTGCTTTGAAGTGAGTGCTGATATGTTCCTCAGATCCATTTATATGCCTTTGCTTCATAGCCCTTGTTACCCTTCCTTAACAAATATATTTAATTTGATCCTGAAAATTTATTTTGGTTTACCATTCATAGCCCTTTGGGGGATTCTAATGGTAGCACTCTGAGTCAGAAGCTAGCAATTTTAATTGCCCTTCATGCAAAAATCTAGACCAGTACACATTAGTGCAGTACTTACTGTGATTGGTGAGTGGTAAACTGAGGTTCTGTTTGTAACCTCAACTAGGGGGCAAAGGATTCCATGGCAGTATTTTGAAGAAGAACAGACAAGTTCTGCCTGCTGTTCTGGTGGGTAGTTCCACTTGATGATCATGAAGTTGCTCCTGCATTGCAAACTTTATTACAACTTTAGAAGTGCAAATGAAACGTTGATTCATTTTATCTTCATAATTTAAAATGATGAGAAAAAAGTTTGGGACAGAATGGGGAATGAGCATAGTGATGCGATTAATTGGATATCTGTATCGGGAAAGCTGCAACAGGCAAATTGGATTAAATGGAGGCCTTCTGTGCTGCACTGGTTTTATGATTGGAGTCATAGAGTTGTACAGCACAGAAACATCACGTCCTCTCCAACCATTGCACCCAGCTGTACTAATCCCATTTGCCTGCATTAGGACCATAGCCTTCTAAGCTTTGGCAAATCAAGTGCTTGTCAAGATGCTTCTTAAATGTCCTCAGAGTATCTACCCATCCCCCATCCCACCTCCTCAAAGAGCGCATTTCACATTCTGACCACACACTGTGATAAAATTTTCCTTCTCAGATCTTTAAACTTTCTATCTCTCACCTTAAACTTATGTCCACTGATCTTAGACACCCCACCATGAGTAAAAGATTCTTACTGTTTACCCTATCCCCCTCACATATTGCTCTATCTGGTCATGCCTCAACCTCCTCCACTAAAAGGAAAACTAACTCAGCCTATCCATTCTCTCCTTATAAGCTGAAATGGCCCAACCAGACAACATTTGGTGAAGTTCCTCTGCACCCTGTCCATGCCATCACATCCTTCCTATTGTGTGGCAACCAGAACTACACAGAATGCTTCAGGTGTGACCCAACCAGTGCTTTATGCCTTTTAAGTCCTACTGTTATTCTGTGCTGTTTCTGCCTTTTTAGTATATCTTTTGTACTGCTCAGTATCTAAAATTCTGATTGGGTTCTGAATTAAAGCACCATATCCTGAAGAACAGTTCTCCTTAGGTTGGAGTTGGAGTTGTTTATTTCTAAGTGAAAGGTTTTGCTTTACAAGTGATGAGGCTAGTTCTTTGTTAATTATACAACAACATCTGTTGAGGACCAAATGCACAGCTAAGTTCAAATGTGCAAAAGTTAGCTTCATGAAAGTACATTTTACAGAATTTAAAGCGTTGAATGTTGTGAAGTTGGTAATTGTATGGTTTCTTCAAAAGACAATCTACACCAAAAACTAACCAAAATTACATGCAGAAGTCTCAATGCTTTTGGGAGATATGGAATTTTTTTTGTAATTTACTTCTCATGATCTTTTTCTATCTCAATTCACTCTTCATTTTTCCGATAAAATATTCAGCCATAGAGTTATACCGCACAGAAGCAGGTCCTTTGGCCCAACTCGTTCATGACATCTGTGAATTTGCCTTCCTTCTCAGTCTTTCCACTATTTAAACAAAATCCTTATATATCAGTTTTAAGGTGATATACTCCACTGGTTGCCCCAAATGTCCTGTTTCACCTGCCACGATGTTATTGTCTCTCAGTTTCAGTGCATAGTGTATAAAAAATGTTCCGAACTGAAGGGTGCAGGGACAAGTCTGACTTTTGAGAGATGCTGTTAGATGCCATGGTACAATAATACCTGACCCATTGTATTAAGTCATAAGACTGCTGCTTGTGATGTTAATAGTGCTCTTTCCACCTGTTCTTGGCCATTCCCAGGCCTAACATTTCCTTTCCCTTATTCCATGAAATTTTGCACATTCCCTTCCATCTAATTCCCACCTTTTTCAAATCACTTATTTCACGAGTCTCACCTCTGCCCAACTCCTAATTGCTCAAAACTATGTCCTTATGAATAGTGAGTCAGCAACTAATACATTTGTCATTATTGCTTAGAGCGAGAAAGGAAGTTGTCAGAAACTGACCTGTACAGAGCAGTAAGTGGGTGGAATTCTCTGTAAAATAATTGAGGCAAATACTATTTCAGTATTTCACCTTTAAAAGAATAAGTGGATAAACAGAGTAAAACAAAGATTAAATGGGAGAGAAAGGTCAGTGTAATTCGCTAAGGATTTCTTTAACAAAAAGCTAGACTGGACGTGATAGCCTGAATGACTGTCTGTGCTGTAAACCTTTGGTTTCAAAGCTCAAAATCCATCTCTTCACCGGGCTTTCATTTTTCCCCGTGTACTTGTCATACTCTTCATCATGGCTCAGTGCCCTTTCATGTTTATTTTTTTCTTTAAAGTTTCTTGGTAATTCTTATACATTGAAGAGAGTACTTAAATACAATTTATTCTCAAAAGCAAATCATGATATTGAATGAGGAATTGTAAATTGATATTTTTTGAAGGTGAGTGTTTCAATTTGTCATTTAGATTTGTGTTTCATTTATTTTGTGTTAAATTCAGGTCAGATGTGTATGATATTACAGAAGATGAGTCAAGGTTTCTAGCTCGACTGGATTCTCTCTGGAAGGGATTTATCAATATGCCTAGTGTGGCTAAGTTTGTTACCAAAGCATATCCTGTCTCTGGCTCATCTGATCATCTAACAGAGGTGCTGTTCCTATTTTATGTCTTTTTAAATAGCTGTGAGGTTATTATTTTGCAGCATTTCAAAGTATTGTAGAGTCATGGAGCACTACAGCACAGAAACAGGCCCTTTGGCCCATCTATCCATGCCAACCTGATCTTCTGCCTAGTCCCATATACCTGCACCCAGACCATATCCCTCCAAACCCCTCCCATCCATGTACCTATCCAAACTTCTCTTAAGTGTTACAATTGAACCCACATCCACCACTTCTGCTGGCAGCTTGTTCCACACTCGCACCATCCTCTGAGTGAAGAAGTTTCCTCTCAGATTCCCCTATATATTTCATCTTTCACCCTAAACCTATGTCCTCTAGTTCTAGTCTCACCCAACCATAGGGGAAAAAGCCTGCATGCATTCACCCTATCTATACCCCTTATAATTCTGTATACCTCTCTAAGATCTCCCCTCATTCTCCTGCAGTCCAGAGAATAAAGTCCTAACCTAGTCAACCTTTCCCTATAACTCATATAGTCATATATCTATCTGTCTGTGGCATATTCAAGTATATTTGCATATACTTATCTGTCTGTGTAATTTTATTGCAACAAAATATAACTCAGGAAACAGTACTTAACTGGAGTTTGTCAAATATTTTCATTATTAAACAATGCTCAAAGTATGTAGCTGATTAAAAGCCTGAATTGTTGCTTTGACAAGACATATGTAGGGGAGGGATGGGGTGTGGCAAATGGAAGGAAGCTGGACTAGCAGATTGAGAATGTAGAATGGTGCATCTTTCAACAATCAAATTTTGTGTTTTCGTTGACAATTTATAGATTTCTCACTGCCACTAGTGTTAAATCTGCACAGTTTACTGGAAAGGAAATGCCAGAGAGAATTGGCACCCTTGCCATTTCCCCATCTCCTACTCCCCAGGCCAATTGGTCTCAGTCTCAATCACATTGATCTTGCAAAGGGTCAAGCCTTTTCTTTTCACTGGTCATTAGGGAAAAAGCCCAGGAAAAGGAAAGTTTTTCTCAATCGTGATTGTATGAGGTTGGAGAACCTAGTGAGAGAAAGAAGAATTGAGAAATGTAGCAGGTGGATGAAAGTTTCTGTCTCATATTTTCCCCATTGCTGCTTTAAAATCGACCCCATTTTCAGTGAAAGTTGCTGCTGAGGGGCTTATCCAGTGAAAGTAGGAAATAATAACCAGGTTACATTTGCAGCCTTTTTGATTTTACAGTGTTTTTATTTATAAACTGGGAGGTCATCACCTGCTTGTTCTAGGGATCAAGAGGGAGCAATGGCAGAAGAGAGAAATGATTGGAAAGACAAACTAAATAAACTTGAAAATTGCTGGATTTTTTACATGTGCTCCAATCAATGAACAATATTTATTTTCCCCCTAAAGGATTTGCCAGATACCATACAAGTAGGAGGGAGGATTCCTCCTCAGATGGTTTGGGACTATGTGGACAAGATAAAAGCTTCAGGAACTAAGGTACACTTTGAAAACGGATTTGAATGCATGAATTATCCAGAACACATTTATCCATAATTATTAATGTTGTGGAATAAGAAATAACTCATTCATGGATTCTCATATTATTAATATAGTTGATGTTTCTAATGAATTGGAAAGGCAGTTTTCAGAATTATTGTTCCTACTGCAGTGCTAAATGTGACAGGAGCTCATGCCTGAAATTTGATCAAGGGGTCAGTATTACATGTACAATTTTCATCTATTCATTTTAATAGATGACAAATTCCATGTGTCATGCTAACTTCCACACCTGAATTCTTGAGCATTCACTTTCATTATATGTAAAGTGACGTGAACAATAATTTGTAAAAAGCTATGTAATTTTTTTGCACTGGAATTTTCATTTCCATTTCCAATTTGCAAACCCAGTATCTGCGTAGGATGATTGAGAAGTGACATTAAATTGCAAGGTAGCAGTGAATCTAATTGAAGTGAAGCAAGAAAAGTGTAAGCATACTGTGAACCCAGCAATAAAATTGCAGAGTTAAGAGTATTGGTCACTCTTCTGTATAATTTCTTGAAAGCACATTGCATACTGCTGCTGTGGCAAAATCCTTGGTAAGTATATTCTGTTTGTACATTATTAAACAGATTAGGAGATAAATGGTTTCTAGAATAAATTTGAAATTAGTAGAACTTATTGGCTGAATTCATTAGTGCTCTATGAAAAGGGAGAATGCCACAAATTCTAACTCATGAAATCCTGTCACACACATTGTTGACTGGGAGCTAGATGGCTCTTCATAGGTAATGGTAAGGAAATCTTCAACGATGCAACTCTGCTCTTCTGTGTCCTCTAATGGCTACAGTGGGCATCAGAGGTAGAGAACTGCATACTAATCAGTATTTCATTGTTTTCCTGGAAACTTTATACAATATGAGGAGTCTCATATAACTGAATTAGGAGAATCAAAACAAAATTCTGAATGCAATTAAAATCAAATAATCAAGATTATTTTCTGGAATTGTGCAAGGGGAAAAATGATTGCAGAAGGTCTTAATTTTGTTCTTAGTGGTCTGCCAGCAACATTCTAGTGTTTTGTATGGAAAGGAATTATCTCTGGCTCACCTTGGATATAATAATATTTATTATGATGGTAGTTTATCAGATGAGTGATAAATTTAAATGACTAATCTTAAGGAAACACTGCTCATAAGTCACTGACCACTAAATTAGAAAATAATTGTCATTTTGGTAAGACTCTTTTCTGCAATTTTTTCCCCCACAAACAAAATATCACTCTTCCTTCCCTTTGAATATTTTTTCTTATATTTCAGTGAACTGAAGTTATCAGTTGGAATTTTTAGATTTTTCATCAGTGTTTTAGAATCATGTTGTTTCTTGAAAATGGGAATCCAGTTAAAATACACATAATAATCAAAGGAACTGCCATTGCTTAATCAGACAAATCTATTTAGAACGACTGAATAGGATTCTGGGATTTTTAACAAAGTTTGTGGTTCACAATACATTTCTCTGGGTAGATTACAAAGTATTATAAGTTACTGGTTTATTAAGATTCATGCTTAGCACAAAGCACAGTTCCTCATATTTTGAATATGGATTCATTACTTCATTAAATTGCGGAAACTATTAACCAAATGAATACTTTAGAGAGGATGGCAGAATCTATAGGTGTTCTTTCTGATGCATGTTCTTGGCATCTATTTGCTGTTGTTATTTTGATAAAAGGTGACACAACATCCCAAAGACCGGATCATTAAAACTTTTGTTGACTTCTTATGAAGGTAATTGCCAGGAAATTAATGAAAAGCAGTTAGAATTCATAGAGTCATAAAACAATACAGCATGGATACAGGCTCTTCGGCCCAACCAGTCGATGCTGACCACAGTGAACCCAGCTAGTCCCAATTTCCTGCGTTCAGCCCATATCCCTCCAAGCCCCTCCCCTCCATATACTTATCTAAGTGCTTCTTAAATGATACTATTCTACCTGCCTCAACCACTTCCTCTGGCAGCTCATTCCATATACTCACCACCCTCTGGATGAAAAAGTTGCCCCTCAGGTCCCTTTTAAATTTTTCCTCTCTCACCCTAAATTTATGCTCTCTGGTTTTGTACTCTCCTACCCTGGGGAAAAGACTCCTACCGTCCACCTTATCTATGCCTCTCATAATTTTAAACACTTCTATAAGGTCGCCCCTCATTCTACGTTCCAAGGAATAAAGACCTAGCCTGGCCAACTTCTCCCTGTAACTCATACCCTCTAGTCCAGGCAACATCCTCGTAAATCTTTTCTGCACTCTTTCCAGTTTAGCCACGTCTTTTCTATAATAGGGCAACCAAAACTGTAAACAGTACTCCAAGTGTGGCCTCACCAACAACTGCAACATAATGTCTCAACTCCTATACTCAGTGCCCTGACTGATAAAGGCTAGCATGCTAAACGTCTTTTTCACCACCCTGTCTACTTGTTTCGCCATTTTCAACGAACTTTGCACTTGTACTCCTAGGTCCCTCTGTTCCATTACACTCCCTAGTGCCTTACCAATCATAGTAAAGGTCCTACGCTGGTTTGACTTTCCAAAATGCATCACCTCACACTTATCTGTATTGAAATCCATTTGCCACTCCTCAGACCACTTCCCTAACTGATCAAGATCCCCTTGTAATCTACAATAACCTGCTTCACTATCAACAACATCTCCTAATTTTGTGTCATCTTCAAACTTGCTGATCAAGCTTTGTGCATTCCCATTCAAATCATTTCTATAAATAACGAATAGCAAGGGTCCCAATAGTGGCACACCACTCGTCACCAGCCTCCATTCCAAGAAAAAACCTTCAACCACCAGCCTCTGCTTCCTTCCTCTGAGCCAATTTTGAATCCACCTAACTAGATCTCCCTGGATTCCATGGGACCTAACTTTCCAGACTAGTCTACCAAGCAGCAATTTGTCGAAGGCCTTGCTAAAATCCAAGTAGACAACATCCACTGCCCAACCCTCAACTACCCTTTTGGTTACCTCTTCAAAAAACTAAAAGATCTGTCAAGCACGACTTTCCACACAAAAAGCCATGCTGACTATCCAAATCTATCCAACTGCTGCTGGATCCTGTCCCTCAGAATTCCCTCCAGTAACTTCCCCACCACTGATGTCAGGCTGACCTGCATGTAGTTCCCTGGCTTGTCCTTGCTACCCTTCTTAAGCAACGGAATGACATTAGCCACCTTCCAGTCTTCGGGAACTTCACTATCAGCTAATGATGAAGCAAATATCTTTGCAAGGACCTCTGCAATTTCTTCTCCAGCCTCCCACAAAGTCTGAGGATGCACTCAGTCAAGCCCTGGGGATTTATCCACCAAAATGCACTGTAAAGCTGCAAGTACCTCCTCCCTGGTAATATGAATGTCCTCCAAAACATCTCCACTTGTTTCCCTTATCTCTTGAGCAACCATGATTTTCTTCTCAGTAAACACCGAGGAGAAATATTCATTAAAAATTCCACCCATCTCCTGCTACTGGAGACACAAGTGGTCCTGCAGATCTTGAAGGGGACCTACTCTCTCTCTTGCTAGTCTTTTACTCTTAATATAGCTACAGAACCTCTTGGGATTTTCCTTAACCTTACCTGCTAGATCCATCTCATACCCTCTCTTTGCCCTCCTGGTTTCCCTCTTAAGTGTATTAATCTTTTTATAGTCATCAAGGAAATCACTCTTCCCCGACCTCCTAAATCCTTCGTAGTCTCATTTCATAGTCTCAATTCATAGTCTCATTTTTGCTGGCTATCGGGAGCTTGAAGTGATGCTACTTGTGCAGTTGCCTTTGAAGGTGTATTTTGTTACAGATTTTGTTTTATTGAAAGAGACAATTCAGATTTTTGTTATGCTGTTTGTACTTTTAATCATACACATTGTGTTTTGACGGGAGTTTTTTCATTTGAGGATGTATTTTGGTACAGTTTGACCATTCAATTGAAAGAGACCAATAATTCAGATTTTCCTTACGCTGTCTGTACTTTTAATCATACATCATGGGTTTTGATGGGGTTTCTTTTCATTTGCTCTCATTCTGTTAAGGCAGACTGCGTCATCTTTCTGTTTCTTTGGAGTCATGGGTGAGGAGGCAGAAAACGTTTGTGAAAGTAATGGTGGGCTTGAAACTAGGCTGCTCACCAGTCTGATTTGAGTGTTCATTTCTAAAGATTGGGTACAAACTCAGGCAGTTTTGAGTGAGGCCCTGGTGAGGGACTTACCGCAGGTGCATGTGCTGCTTTTGTGCTCAGAGTTTAGCCATTTCAATCAAAGGGATGAATTTGATTTGCACTCAGCCATTCCACAGTCAATGCAAGTGACAGACATCAAATGTGTAGTCATTGAGCCATCTCTTTTTCATGCTGTCTCTCTTGCAAACTTACTCTCTCCCTCTCTATGAGCTACTTACAGTAAAACAGATCCATACAGCGTCTTTAAGAGTCTAATCAGTTGGCTTCAAAGGTCCTTAGAGGAGGCGAGTCATTGTGTAAGTTAACGTTGCAAGCTTACCATTTTTTTCATCACTAAGGAGGACAGAGAAATTGGTACAGCTTATTGCATTGTGTCATGTCAAATGACCAAATTGTTAGTTTGTAGTTGTCTGCATCTTGGTCAAAAGAAAAAATACACATTACCGAATCTTCATAATTTTAAGAGCTGTACACAGAGCAGGGGAACTTGTTAAAATCCACAGACAGCATACTGTCTAGATGCTGGGTGCTAACAGGGATTCATTGGATCACTAGAGAAATTGAGCTGGAGTGGCCCGACTCCCTGGGACTGTTGTCAGAAGTCCATTTACACTCACCTGGGGTGGATGTAGAGGCATTATCTTAGTGGTGCTCTGCATCACAAAGTCCTGCACCATGACCCTGACATCTGGAAAAGCTGGTGTGGTACTTAACCAACTGTGAAAGCTGCTATTGATTTTGTTGCAATTGTAGCCATTTAAAATTGTATTTAAACATTTCAATGATTTTCAATCAATAATATTTACAAAACACACACAAAAATCTTTTAAATAATTAAATACATTAAAACTAAATAGTTTTGAAAAGTAACTTAACTTCCACATTACCTCATAACCTGTAGATCTACAATTCCCACTGAAATTACCGGGGTCACAGATCCTGTGAGGGTTTGATCTCGAGCTGGGTCCAAGAGGTGATCACCAATGTAATGATGGGAAATTCCAGTTGGACTGCATCCCACTGTCGGATTCCATGTAGTGTCCAATACATGCCGTCCCTGGTTTATGAACGGTTTCAATTTTATAGATATTTTTGTCCATTACTTGGAGAGTACTCAAAATCACTCGATACAGTCGCCATACCTCCACAGTATTCTAATGAGTGGTGTTGATGAGGGCCAGTTAAAATGAGCATTTATTTATTGTCTTCCCCTGCCTTATTACAATGGCACAGAATCAGGATGTCCCACGCTGAATGGCTGGTTTTGATGGGCTTGAAGTATCAGCGGATGATAATTGTTTAATACATTGAGTATCGTTGCACAATTATCCTTAGAAACGATTACTTGTCAATTTCCAAAGCAACTGTGGCCTCCTGCAGTGAAACTGGCAGCCTGTGTTCTTAAGAGACAATGGTGTCTGATTACTGCAGGGAGGTTACATGTAGATAGGTTTTTTTTCAAGACTGGTTCTCATATGAATTTAATAATATTTATGCAAGCTTGTTCGTTTGGATGGTGCGTCTATATGTCAGGTGTTTGTAATCCAGTGAGGGCCTGTAGTGAACAGCCAAGCAGCCAAATTCGACTTTCATAAAAGTCTGGGACATAACAGATGTTTAAGTGATAGTTAAATAAATACCGGTTGTTCTGCCAGCAAAACTCAGTACATTCCTGCCCTTTGGGTCTGCTTACAGGAATAACTGTTATTGAACCAAAGAATTTATTTAGTGCACAGCCAAAAAGTTAATTTAAAATTTTCTTAACACTCCAACATTTGTAGAAAGGGCAAATTAACCTGGTAATTGCTTTTATATAATAGAAAGATTAATACATATTCTTATGGAACAAATCAACTCATAGAGCTGGAAAGAACACTGATGATTGGGTAGAAATCCTTCTCACTTTAACTACAGGATCAGGATGTCATGTAGGATTTTTTCAGTAAAGATGGACTCTATATTCTCTATTAAATATTTACGGTGTTCTAGAGAGTTGCTCAGTGGTGTAAAAGAAAGACAAACTTAGGTTTATTGTACATCTTCCATAATCTCCGGATGTCTCCAAGTGCTTTGAAGTGAACAAGGTGCTAGGAAACGGGGTAACCAATTTGTGCATAGTATGCTAATCATTGAGGTTTAAGTATTGGGTAGGTACAAATCTGCTGTTCTTTAATGTTGCAGTGAGGTGGTAGATGGAGTGTCAATTTAATATTTCATCATAAAGATCATAACTCATCATGTGGCACACTCCCTCAGTACTGCACTGGAGTATCAGCCTAGATTTCAGTGCTCAAATCTCTCGTGGAAATTGAATCCATTACTTTATGACTCGGATCAGAGGGTCACCAAATGCACTTTTCCAACAGGAAAGAAATTTTATTACTAACAATGTCTGAAGGCAATGGCTGTCACTTCTTGAGACAACATAACTGTACAGATCTATCAAAGGGGCTGTTCTGTAGATGACTAAAAGACAATGAACTAAGGACAATTGAGCTAATAAGTTAATAGCAAATATTCTGAAAATACTGGACATATAAATGGTTGGAAGAAAATAGTACCAGCAAAGAGCAAGCTCTTCTGATTCCCTTTTCTAAACTCTGTGCATTAGAGGTTCCAAGAGCCAGCAAGGGTCTCATTCAAAACTACCCCAAGTAAACCTGGAGGAACTCAGCAGGTTAGGCAGCATCTATGGAGAAAAATAAACAGTCGACGTTTTGGGCCGAGACCCTTCATCAGGACTGGAAAGGAAGAGGTCAGAAGCCAGAATAAAAAGTTGGGGGGAGGGGGAGGAGCACATGCAGGCAGGTGATAGGTGAGTCCAGCTGAGAGGGGGGAGGTAAGTGGGTGGGGGAGGGGGCAGATGTAAGAAGCTGAGAGGTGATAAGAGGCTGAAGAAGGAGGAATCCAGTAGGAGAGGGCAGTGGACCATGGAATAAAGGGAAGGAGGCAGGGAATAGATAGGGAAGTCATGAGGGTGGGTGAAGGGGAAAGAGAAGGGGTGAGGGGACCACAGGAATAAGGGAAGACAAAGGAGAGATTGAAAAAAGGGGAGGGGAAAGAGGGGAGAGGTTACCGGAAGTTAGAGAAATCAGTGTTGAGGCTGTCAGGTTGGAGACTACCAAGGTGAAATATGAGGTGTTGCTCCTCCAAACTACACCTGGCCTCAACGCGGCAGTAGAGGAAGCCGTGGATAGACATGTCAGTATGGGAGTGGGATGTGGATTTTTTTTTCTCTCCTTTGCCTTCCCTCATTCCTGCCTGCATGCACTCCTCCTCCTCCCCCCCCAACCTTCTTATTCTGACTTCTGCCCTCTTCCTCTCCAGTCCTGATGAAGGGTCTCGGCCTGAAAGGTTGACCGTTTATTTCCCTCCATAGATGCTGCCTGACCTGCTGACTTCCTCCAGCATTTTGTGTGTGTGGCTCCAGATTCCAGCATCTGCAGAATCTTTTGTGTCACCAGATAAACCTGACATGAATGTAGAGTACTGTTAATTTCATAGTTACTTAATTGCCTAATGGGAGAATTGTATTAAACATTTGTAGAAGGGAAAAGGGGTGAAATATAATGGAACCAAGATGAGGTGAAATATGACCCACCTCACCTTTAATTTATTGGTTTACAATAAGTACTCTTGTTTAAAAAAAGATGTTTAAGAAGTAAATTCAAAAGAATAAATGTTTGGGAGTTTATTGTAGGAATAGTTAATCAGTTCAGTGGTTGTTGCTAAAAATAGAGCAAAGTTTTGATAATTTATTTATGTGGATGTTAGCTTTGGTGGAGAGGCCACCATTTATTACCAATCTTTAATTGCCCTTGATAACAGCTGGGTGAGCAACCGCCTTGAACCACTATAGTCCATAGAGTGAAGTGCTGTTCAGTGGGGAATTCCAGAATTTTGACCCAATGATGATAAAAGAACAGTGATATAGTTCCAAATCAGGATGGTGTGCAACTTAAAGGGGAACCTACAGATGGTGTCAACCCATGCACCAGCTTCCCTTTTCCTTTCAGGTGGTAGAGGTCAAAGTTTTTGTCCAAAGCTGTAATGAGCTTCTCATGAAACCCAAACTGAGAATTGTGAGCAGATTATTGGTGAGCAAGTACCATTTGATAGCACAGTGGATGACACCTTTCATCACATTGCTGATTAATAGTAAACTGATGGGACAGTAATTAGTTGAATAGATTTTTTTCTGCCTATTATCAGGTTGTTACTGGGCAATTTTCCACCTTGTTTGATAAAAGCCAATTTTGTAACTTCTGCAAGCTTTTTGCTTGATCTGTTGCTCTTAGCCATATTGTGATATCACGTGGAATGAATTATATTGGATGAAAACTGGCCACTGTGAAGGTGGGAACCTCTGGAGGAAGCTGAGATGGATCATCCGCTCAAGAATTCTAGCTGGCAATGGTTGCAGATATTTCACTCCTGTCTTAGGCCCTACTGTGCTCTGCTTTACCATTGTTCAGGGTGTTTTTTGGTGGGCCAAATCCCAGTGGTAAGTTAATGTGGGCAGTCAGCCCGATTTTGTTCTTATTGTGTTTTAATACAATGGTTTGATACAACTGTTTGTTTGCTGGGTATAAAGAGTCAACCACATTTCAGTGGTTGGAGTCACATATAGGCTAAACAGGTAAGGCAGTAGATTTTCTTCCTGTGGTATTTTTTTGACAATTCCTATTCAAATTTATGATTATTTAATTAATTCAATTTAAATTTACCAGCTGCTTTTATGAGATCTGAACTTGTATCTCTGGAATCTTGTTAGTAACTATAATACCTTTCCCACGTGTAGATCTTATGGTTGATGTAGATGGTTGCCATTAGTATACTTCAATGCATCGTGTGATTTTGAAATATATCTGCACTAGCTTTCCAATTTTGAATGGTTGCAACTTGAAACTGCAAACAATGGAATGTACACTGTCATGTAGTGAAGTTATTAGTATACTATATTGGAATTTAATGATATTGGTATTGGTTTATTATTGTCACTTGTACCCAGGTACAGTGAAAAATTTGTCTTGCATACTGATTGTACAGGTCAATTCATTACACAGTGCAGTTACATTGAGTTAGTACAGAGTGCATTGATGTAGTACAGGTAAAATCAAAAACAGTACAGAGTAAAGTGTCACAGCTACAGAGAAAGTGCAGTGCAATAAGGTGCAAGGTCACAACAAGGTAGATCGTGAGGTCAGAGTCCATCTCATCGTATATGGGAACCATTCAGTAGTCTTATCACAGTGGGATAGAAGCTGTCCTTGAGCCTGGTGGTACATGCCCTCAGGCTCCTGTATCTTCTACCTGATGGAAGAGGAGAGAAGAGAGAATGTCCTGGGTGGGTGGGTGGGGTCTTCGATTATGTATTATTGCATTAGCAAATCTGGGCAGCTGATGCCAAATAAGGAGAAAGTCTTTCTTTTCCCTATCACTATCATGAGCTCACACTTTCCAATTCCATCTGTTTTAATGTCTCTTCAAACTGTAGCCTTCAACATGTTCACGTTGAAGAGATGGACAGATGTCCTGCTTGAAAGTTTGAGCCAAGGACACCATGTTCTTTGAATGCTGGGAATGCATGTTCGATGGTTATGTGATACGTCTTCTGATTTTCTAATCATTAGCTGGGCGAAGGAGTACTATGTGTCACATGGGAAATTGCAGGCAGAGACATCTGTCCTGCCACTTGGCACGGAGTTCAATGAAAATGTAATAAGAGTATTGAATAACTAAGATATTACTTTTGAAGTTGCTGGTTTAAACCATCAACAAGATCATAATCAATAGAAGTGTCAGTGGAAATTATGGTATCCGTTGAAATCAAGAACCCTAACTAGTGTAATATGTCTTCATGGCTAAAGCCAATAGAATGGTTATTGGGGCAGCCTGATTTTGTGATGGAATGTGCCTTCCATCCTATTTTCTTTCATTAAAAACTACTGCATGATGGCTTTGTGTATCATTTGTTGGTGGAGATAGACATTGAATTTGGATAGGATCTTTTCCCTTATTGAATTTTGCAAACTTAAAAATACTAATTTTGTTTCTAATGAATTATATACAGTACATTTTATTTTTCAAAGCTGCTATAACCACCATAATACTTATATTTATAGATTTATTTAGTATAATTAACTGAAGATGTGGAAATCAAAGCCTCCTGGATTTTTTTAACCCACTTTTTAAAAAAATCTTTAATATGTCATTTGCACCTGTCTGGATAGGTACAACATGCATGGGTGAATACATGTGTATGAATTTTACAAAGGTTGCACTTCTAACAAAGTTTTAACAGTTTTGGTGGTAATTGGATACTTACTGCAGTCTTAGCTGGGGAGGATGTCTTCTGGAGTAAATGTTCCATATGATGGTTATGGCACTTATTGCTAAGAGAGACAGCGGTGGCCATAAGTAGTTACAGCAAAACATGGAGATAATCTGTGGAGCTGAGCATGGGTCACTGGTACATTTAAGACAATGGAAGAGGGTAACTACTGGCACTTACGAGGCAAATGGTTTCCATGTGGAAACAATAATGGTTATCCATGTGGAAACGAAGCTAGTCAAGTGGTGATTATGAGGTCTTAATATTCAGATGTGTAAAAATGATCTGGAGTCCTGATGTTAATGATAGGGCTATCTGATTCAGCCAGTCAGAGGTCGTGGTACCTGCGAAACCAGTGATCCAGATTGGATTAGGTTTGAGCTTTTACAATGGGTTTTCAAGAAGTTCTGCTGGGTGAGGGAACAGAATTTTTAGAATAAAACCTGTGGATTGTTAAGTGCCACGTGCTAAGCCAGATGGAAAGGGAAATGAGGATTATTGCTTCTCTCGGTTAGAGCCTATCTGGAACACTACATTAATTCTAGGCACCAGATCTTGGGAAAGATATGCTGGCTTTGCAGTGGGTCCAGCACCAATAACTTAACAGGACAGAATCTATTCACTGAATTTAGAAGCAGAGGGCTGATCCAATCAAGGCGTTTTAAATGTTAAAAATTGATTAGAAACGGTATTTCCTTCAGCGTGAGAATCTAGTGGAAAACATAGAAGCGCAATGCGAGCTAAGCCATTTAAGAGTGAAATCAGACAGCACTTTTTCACACTAAAAGGACTGTGGAAATATGGAACTCTCTTCAAGGTGTGTATGCTAGAACAATTGACATTTTGGCACAGAACAACAGATTTTTCTTGAAAACGATACCAAGTGATAGGTGTCAAAGCAGGGTATTGTAGTTGAATATTGTATTGCAGATCAGGCATGATAGAAGTGAATGGTCACAGAGGCATGTTTTCAATGGCCTACATCCTTCAATGTGTTCCTAATTATTTTTAGTTGTATGAAAAATGCACTTTATACAAGCAAGTATCTGCAGATTTGCATATTGCTCCTGAACTAAAGAAACAAGATTTAAATAACTCGACAGCTGCAGGCTTTGAAGTATATTTCATCGAGTTATGCAAAGTATTTATTTTACACTCTTCCCTTGTCCAATCAATTGAGAAATACTTCTCATTTTCCCTAACCCTTCTACATGTCAGCAGACTAATGAAAACACAGCTATGTTTTACTTAATCCCTTATTTCTAACTAACATAATTCTTAAATTTCCTTTTTCACTATCATCAGAATGGCATCAAGACAGTTTTTGATTGAGTGTCATAATTGAGTGTCATATAAAAGCCCAGGTAAAATTAAAGATAATGGGAATTGAGGAAAAAACTGTCCAGGGACTGATACCATACTCGCTCAAAGGAAGCTGGTTGTGATTATTGGAGATCAGTCATTCCCCAGCCCTAGGACATCACTGCAGGATGAAAATGAAAAAAAGTGCTGATGCTAGAAATCTGAAATAAAAATAGAAAACGCTGGATATTGTCAGTGGGTCAGGAAACATACATGGAAAGAGAAACAATTAACCTCTCAGGCCCGGGTTCCTGTGAAGGACCCTGAATTTGACAGGTTAACTGTTTCTCTCTCCGCAGATGCTGAGGGTTTCCAGCGTTTTCTGTTTTAACATCACTGCAGAAATTCCTTGGGGCTGTGTGCCAGGCCCAACCATCTTCTGCTGCTTCAGCAACGACCTTCCTTCCATCTTAAGTACAGAAGTGGAGATGCTAGCTGATGACTGCACAATGCTCAAATCCATTAGCAACTCCTCAGAAAATGGAGCAATTTATGCCTGCATGCAGAAAAACTAGGACAACTTTGAGGAGTGGGTTGCTTGGTGACATTCACACTGAGTCCCTAGCCATCAACATCCTGGGATTTCACCTTTGGCCAGGAACTTAACTAAAGTAGTCCAACAAATACTGTGGCAACAAGAGGAGTTCAGAGGTTGGATATCCTGTGGCAAATGGCCCACCTCCTAAATTTCTAAATCCATTTGACCATCTAGAAGGCAGGTCAGGAATGTGATGTTTACTTTACCCTTGCGTGGATGAATAGATCTCAGATAACACTTAAGAAGGTCAATATCTTCCAGCTCAAAGCATCTCACTTGATTTGTACCCCATCCACCACCTTAAATATTCATTCCCCCAGCACTTTAAATATTTATGTACTCTGCCACTGCACATCATGCCTTCAGAGTGTAACATCTACAGAATGCACAGAAGTTACTTGTCTAGGCTACTTCAACATTATCCACAACCTTTATCAGTAAGAAGGAAAAGGGCAACAGGAGATGGCAGCCACCTGCAGGTTGCCCTCTGTGTCGCACACCATCCTGACGCGGAAATAAATATGAAAATCAAATGCAGAAGCAAGGATTCTGAAACAAAGACAAAAAAGTGCCAGAAACACTCAGCAGGTCAAGGCAGCACCAGTGGGAAGAGAAACAGAATAAACATTGCAGGTCAAGGAATGTTCATCAAAACTAGGAAAGTGAGACAACAAATTAGTTATAAGGTGCGGAGAGTGTGGATGGATAAGGCAAAGGGGATATCACTGAGGGGATGAGGCCGAGGCTGCCAAGGTGATTCTGCTGTTTATGGATTATATTATTAAAAACATTTTTCTCTCTCCACAGACTTTAGATATCGTCTGATCTTCTGGGTATTTCCTTCATTCTCCTTTTGGTTTCAGGTCTCTGCGACAGCTCTGACTTGCATTTTACAGCTTTTACACGTGTCTTTTTTGTTCCCTCTCTATAATAGCCCTCATCAACCGTCAGCAAGGTGGCTCCATAAACAGCAGAATCACCTGGCCTCATCCTGTGGAAGGTATTCCCTTTGTCCTTTCCATCTCTCCCTACCCTCTCTGCCACTTAAGATAACTGGCTTTCTCACTTTCCCAGTACCGATTAAGGGTCTTCGACCTGAAACATTAATTCAATTTCTCTTTCCACAGATACTTCCCTGACCTGCTGAGTGTTTCCAGCATTTACTGTTTTCATTGGAGATAAATTTATTGTCATTTCTTCATCTAAATGAGGGCAGACACAGTAGTGTAGTCGTTAGTGTAACGCTATTACAATGACAGCGACCCGGGTTCAATTCCGGCCACTGTCTGTAAGGAGTTTGTACGTTCTCCCTGTGTGTCTGCGTGGGTTTCCTCCAGGTGCTCCGGGTTCCTCCCACATTCCAAAGACGTACGGGTTAGGAGTTGTGGGCATGCTATGTTGGTGCCGGAAGCGTGGCGACACTTGTGGGCTATCCCCAGAACACTCTATGCAAAGATGCATTTCACTGTGTGTTTCGATGTACACGTGTCTAATAAAGATATCTTAATTCCTGAAATTCCCATCCTAACAACACTGCGAGTATCTTCACTGGAAGAATTTTGTTGGTTCAAGGGGGCAGCTCGGCACCATCTTCTCAAGGACCATGAGAGATGGTGTGCCAGTGACGCCCCCATCCTGTAAAAATCAATCAAAACACATGTTAAGAACATATACCTAAACCAAGGAATACCTACATCTTGTTTTACACATCTGAAAAAGACCTATATTCCTGGATGACGCATGCTCTCCATACAGATTTTGCTAGTATTCCAGAAAAAAATGGACTTGAATATCAGTTATGTTCATTAAAATACTCAGAAGAGTAACATCATTGAAATCAGTTAAGTGCTAATGATATCATGAGAGAGGAAAAGATGTTCCTCTGTGGTGCAACTTTGTGGTGAAAATTAAACAATCAGCTGTGGTCTAAATAGAATATATATTTCATTATGAGTAATGTGATTCATCATAAGTTCAGGATTTTGTCACTTGTGGGATATTTCAGATTATGTCACACAGCGGCTCGCTAAAACTAGTGACACGTGAACATTTTAGTTTTTTTTAGGAATTATGTTGGCTTTTCTAATAATTGTGAAGAGGCTGAAAGATTTTTTCAGCAGCACAATGTCATCTTTTCTTAATTTTTAAGCCATTTTCACTAGGTAGACTTTGGTATCTGCTAAAATCGTTGGGCGGCAATGAGAACAATTACTCTCCACGTTGTAATAATCTGATGTTTATAATTTTCTAGATTTCATTAACATTAAATTTTAGTGGAAATCATTTAAGGTGCAAGGAATGAAGCAAAACCCAAATTTGTAGTACTGATTTATCACGTAGGAAATAACTAAAGAAGTGACAGCAAGCCAGTTCATATCACATTAATCCTAAAGTAAAATTTGAAGATTTTAAAGGCATCGGGTCAATCATAAAATGTTGCAGCCTTGAAATCACTTGAATGCAGCTGTTGCTTGATGAGGAAGGAGAAGGCAGATTCAGCAGTTTTCAGAAATTGTATGGTGTCATTTTGTGTAGATAATAAATATCGATGATGAAGGTTAATGGTTGCAACATAATAGTTAGGTAATGATTCATAATTCATCATTTGGAAGTAGAAGTATTCATTTAGAAAATAGATTTAATAATATTTAATAAATATATATTTAAAAAAAAACAAAATTAACAAATTATATTCACCATATACCTTCCAACAAAGGACTTACTGGAGTGGATTTCACTGCACTGGGCTACAATTTTTTTGATGCAGTAAGATTAGATGAAAGATTAACTTAGGACTGTCTCCTAGGTTGCATGGGTGATTGATGCACAGTGACATCATCGTGTTAAAGGGAAGAAATGTTTTAAACTTGCACAAATAAGTGTTGTTGGGGTCCATTTTAAGATCTTAGGTTAAACTTCTCAAAGCAAAATAATCTCCCCTGTAAGCCCATCCTATATCTTTAAACTGAATGCAGAAGGTGAACTCTTAACTTTGGAGGGCGAAGAGTGAGGTGCCTGTGGTGTCCAACAAAGAAAGGAACATGGGCTATTAAATTGCATTGGCTGTTTTGGTCAAGTCATTAAACTTCATAGTGTAGAATGTAAAAGGATTGGAACTAAGTGAAAATGGAAAAGGGTCATTTTGTTTTAAGGCCTCTCATCATATAGGCCCAGCAAACTTCTTGTTTTCCCTTAGAAGCCATGTTCATCAAAATTCAGATCCCATAACTACAAAGTTTTTGAAAAATGGGTTAACACTCCACAAGTTGCACCCCATTGTCTCTTCTGACTGGTGAACTCAGAAACTTTAAAAATTGTCCATGTATGTAATTCATAGAATCATAGACCTAACTTTCCAGCTGTTCAATGTCCTGCTTTGTCTCTAAACAATCTTCTTCATTGTCCACGGCTTCACTAATTTTTGTGCCATCTGGAAACTTACTGATCAGACATTCTCAGTCAAGTCACTATTACAAACAAATTGTTTGCTCTTTAGACACTGCAGATTTAAGTTTTAAGCAACCAAGCAGAATATTTCAGTCTTGTCATATTTATAATATTTCCATATCCAATTCTTATGGACAGGGGTTGACCCAGAAAATTCCAGGATGCTCAATGCTGTGGGAGCAGCACCCAGATGCATTGATATTTGCAGAGATCAGGGTTTGCAGCACTGGTACCTCCATACTTGACAAGTTTTCACATGCTTTCTGAAACCATCATATGCAACCTGGGAGGCAGTCCTGACTAACTTAACCTCTTTCATCTAATCTTACTGCATCAAAAAATTGTAGCCCAGTGCAGTGAAATCCACTCCAGTAAGTCCTTTGTTAGAAGGTAATGGTGAATATGATTTTCTCACGTACTTTGGAGGTCCTTCATCTTTTTTAATATCAGATGCCACGGGTAAAATTTAGATCTTTGACGCAGCTGTGAATTACTTTATTGCATATGCAAATTTTCACAAATAATAAGTCAGGTGTCAGCTGTGGCCTTGCTAGAAGTGTCTCATTTCTGGGTCAGGTTGTAGACTAAAATCCCCTTCCAGAGACTTGAACATAAAAAAACTAGTGGCTAGTTTACTGCAGAGGGACTACTGCGTTTTCGAGAGTGCTGTTCTTTGGATAACTGTTAAGTTGTGGGCATGGCTGCTCTCTGAGGTAGATGCAAGTGGTTCCATGATATGGTTTTGAAGAAGAGCAGGGAAGTTATCCTCAGTGTCCCGGTTCAATATTTATCAGCACCACAGAAACAGATTATAGAATAATATAGTGAAGGATTTGACCATTTGGCTTGTTGAGTCCATGTGAGATCTTTGGAAACCCATTTCATTAGTCTTGAGCAGTTTTTTTCCAACATCCTCTAATTATTTTCTCTTCTTTGAGTAATGCCATATGATCCAAAACAGATTATTTTACTCTTTAAGAGCCAGATGAAATAGCTGATAATAGTAAAGTTTGTAAATAGTTATGCTTTTAAACTGCTCATTCAGAATGCAAGCTTCCATTGAAATTGGATCGTGAATTTTTTATCCATTAATAGAAACCCTGCTAAGTTATATAAGGAATCCTCATTATTACCAAGAATCAAACTACCTTAGAAATTATCGCCAGGTTCTTTGCAACAGTGTTAGATTATAAATTCATAAGAAACAGGAGCAAGAGTAGGCCATTCAGCCCCTCAGGCCTGCATAGCCATTCAATACATTCAAGGCAGATCTACGTCAACACCATTTTCTTGCCCTAACAGCACTTCACTTTCCATCTCGCAGAACACCTGCAATCTGTCCGTAACTGCGATCTGCATCTCCCTGTTGCCAGTCACTTCAACTCCCCCTCCCACACTATCACAGATACGTCAGTCCTCGGCCTCCTCCACTGCCAGGAGAATTCCAAGCGCAACCTGGAGGAACAGCACCTCATTTTCCGTCCCACCCCGGGCATTTTCCACTGCCCCTGCCATAGGTGCAACACCCGCCCCTACACCACCTCCATCCAGGGACCCAAACAGTCCCTTCAGGTGAGACAGAGATTCACCTGCACCTCCCTTAATATCATCTACTGCATTTGGTGCTCCAAGTGTGGCCTCCTCTACATTGGTGAGACCAAACGCAGACTAGGTGACCATTTCGTAGAACACCTGCGCTCTGTCTGTAACCGCGATCTGCATCTCCCCGTTGCCAGTCACTTCAACTCCCCCTCCCACGCTATCACTGATATGTCAGTCCTCGGCCTCCTCCACTGGCAGGAGAATTCCAAGCGCAGACTGGAGGAACAGCACTTCATTTCCTGTCTAACGGCATGAACATTGAATTCTCCCACTTTAAGTAATCCCCCCACCCTCCCCAACCATGCCTCTTCTTTTCTTCCCTTTCCTAGCCTATCTCTTTTTTCTATCTGCCCCTTTTTTTGTTCTCTCCTTACCTTTGACCCATCCCCCAGTGGGTCTCCTCTCCCCTCCTGCCCCGCACCTGCCTATCACTGTCTCTTACCTGCATCTACCTATCACCACCCTGTGCCCACCCCGCCTCCCCCCTTTTGTCCACCTATCACTGCTCTGCTTTTCCCTCCTTTATATTGGGATTCCCCTTTTCTTATGTTCGGTCCTGAAGAAGGGTCCTGACCCAAAACATTGACCACCTGCTTTTCTCCACGGATTTTGCCTGGCCTGGCCTGGCCTGCTGAGTTCCTCCAGCATCATCGTGTTTTTCATCCAAAGATGAAATGCTTTTCCTTAAGTTTACATTGAGATTTGTTGGAACAATGTAAGAGGCATTGATGTTGGGTGGAGGCTGAGAGGAGGATCTATAGTTATTTACCCTCCTGCAAATGTGGTCACTTCTCCCAAAGAGAGCAATTTCTCCAGCAAGATGCAGTGAGAAGGTAATAGTTACATACTGCAAATGTGTGTAAAATCAACCCCACTGTCATACAGCATCCACCATGGATAATTAAATTATCCACTCATTTGAATTCTGGCTGGAAATGGCCATACTCTATTCAGCCTTCAATTATAACCTGTGTGCTGCCTTTGTAACACCTTTGTAACAAAAAGTACCTCTGATTTGTCAACAGGAATGTTTTTACTGACCTGGTCATTAGTCTTACCTCAGCCATCTACTGGTAGAGTAACCCAAAGCTACCTGGCTAAATAAACCACCTCTCAACTTTGTATGCGACTTGATTTCAATTATTTTAAAAATAAATGTAGTGCTATTGATACATTAGCATGGAGTTCGGACAAGCAGAAGGAGTATCATGAAATCTGTGGCATGTATGCTAAAAACACTTTCCTCTGGCATTGTTGGAACTACAAAGAGAAACCCTTTCATGCCATTTGATCATCCTGCACATGAGATTATCTAGATCATTATCACATTGCTGTTTGTTGGGATTTGCTGTGTATAACTGAATGCTGGGTTTCCTATATTGCTGTGGTGATCACACTCCAAACATTGGGTGTAGGACACTTTGAAACATCTTAAAAGGTATATAGCCCATTTCACATCCATGAATGTGTGTTTTACTGCGTGTGTCTCTCTCACTCACTCATGGTTTGCTACTCACTCTCACCCCCTCCGGCAATACAGAAAATTATTATTGAGTTTTTGGGCAGGGTATATTCCTCTACTCAATTGTTTGTCTTGGAACCTTATTGCAAAGGTATAATTGGCTGGCTGGCAGCAGTAACATTACACACAGAAACAGTGAAACCCTTCCCCTCTTTCTCCCACAACTACCCCAGTTTACCCATCCAGTATCTCTGCAATAGAATTGTTTCAATGAACAATTCAGTAGTCTCAATCTGATAATAACTTGTAACAGATTTTTGATCTGTAATGCATGGGGCTATTAATTAATTGGCATTGACACAATGGAAAATTAACAGTGTTTTTTTTTAACACATTAATCATGCATATTAACAGGAAACCAGAATTTGAAATACGTTCCATAGTAATGGCTTTGCAAATCATTTCAGTCCTCAGATTCCACCCCCACTTCACTGTGTTGTTGGACCACAGCCTCCCAGCTGTCAGATCCTGGCTCCTCCCCTGCTTTGTTGTCAGACTCAGACTGCAGTTACCTTGACCACCCAAGGCACCTCCTTTCTTCTTCCTGCCTCGATGGCAGGAGTGAAGTGAACATCTTATTGTCACCGTCACTCTGGTCCAGGGTTGTAGGTTACAACTGTGACAACTGTTGTCATTGAGAGGGGAGGGCAGAGAGACAGAGTGAGGGAGATAAAGAGTTGGAGAGACAAACGCTGATGAATTTGGGGGAGTCATGAAGGATGGGAGTGAAAGAGACAAGATGGTGGAGGAGGGAGAGAGAGTAGGGGGAGGGAAAGGTGGAGGGGGGTAAGGATTCGGCAGGGAAGGACAGAAGGAGAAGGGAGGGAGGCAGAGAGGCCTGCAGAGTAGGAGGGGGAGGGTCATGGGATGGTGAGGGAAATGGATGAGGGGGAGGGGAGGGGATTAAAGATACATGTATTCTATTTCAACCACAATTAAAAGTCAGATCAATATTTTTCAATTATTAGTAAATTATTAAAAATTGCTTGGTAGCCTTATTGAAGAACATTGAACTGTAGAAGTCAGTGCAATTCACATCTATGAAAAAGTAATATGACCAGACACACTGCTAATAGACAGATTAGCATGCTTTCATAAGAGTAAGTGCTTCTTGAATGTGAAATAAACGCCAGTATGAGATTATTGAAAAACAATTCTGTGTTGATTGTATGCTAACTCCACACATATGTTGTGCAAAGAGAATCATACAATCATGAAAATTTTCCATTCTTTCAAAGTGCTGCTATCAGTAGCTTGTTTGCAATGAGTCAATGCAAATTTAGAGACATTAAATTGTACTTACATGTCAGTAATGCAGTATAATTTATGCTTAATGTGCTGGTGAATAGCAACTCAGTTTACAGTGGCAAACTTTGGATAGGTATACAAATATTTACATACACAATCAACATCTTGCTTATTTCCTTATTTAGCATTGTCAAGATAATAACAGCAATTTAAATCATGGCAAGTGTGCACAAAGAATTTTCCTTATTTATAGGGATAATTAACTGAATATTATTTTGATTGCTGTATTTGCATCAGCGTTATACAAATGCTGCACTAAGTAGCCATTTGCAATATGAATAATTTTTATATTTTGCTTGTTTTCACTGTACTAAAATCACAAACAAATTGCAGGGTCCTGATACAGGGTTTTGACGCAAAGTGTCGACCAATCCTTTCCCCCCACAGATCCTGCTCGACCTGCTGAGTTCCTCCAGCAGATTGTCTGTTGAACAAAATACAGGTTCTCTTTCTAAAGAATTAACCAAAGTTTATTGTCCCATCTAGCAGGTCAGTTTACAGACTAATTAAATTTTTATTTACTATTCATGGTGTTTGCTTTAACAGGAGATCTGTGTCATACGTTTCTGTCCAGTGACTGAGGAAGATCAGATAATGTACACTTCATTGTATGCATACTTCAACAGCAGGCAACGATATGGAGTAGTAGCCAACAATGTGAAGCAAGTTAAGGACATGTATCTTATTCCACTGGGTGCCTTGGAAAAAATTCCTTATCGGCTTTTACCATTTGATGGGCCAGGTGAGTTTCTATAACCAGTAGTGGTTTTCTTTTTGATTGTGTTGTAGAACATTAAATAAAATTTGATAATTCTTGACTATTGGATACCCTTATTCAAAAAAAGGTAGTAGGGATAGTCCAGGGAATTACAGACCAGTGAGCCTTATGTCTGTGGTGGGCAAGCTGTTGGAAAAGTTTCTAAGAGATAGGATCTTTGAGCATTTAGAGAATCTTGGACTGATTAGGGACAGCCAGCATGGCTTTGTGAAGGCAAGAACATGTCTCACAAGCCTGATAGGGTTCTTTGAGGAGGTGACCAGGAAGATTGATGAGGGTAGTGCAGTAGATGTGGTCTACATGGATTTTAGTAAGGCGTTTGACAAGGTTCCACATGGTAGGCTTCTTCAGAAGGTCAGAGGGGAAGGGATCCAGGGAAGCTTGGCCATGTGGATTCAGAATTGGCTTGCCTGTAGAAAGCAGAGGGTTGTGGTGGAGGGAGTGCATTCGGGTTGGAGGGCTGTGACTAGTGGTGTCCCACAAGGATTGGTTCTGGGACCTCTACTTTTCATGATATTTATTAATGACTTGGATGACGGGGTGGAAGGGTGGGTTAGCAAGTTTGCAGACGACACAAAGGTCGGTGGTGTTGTGGATAGTGTGGAGGGCTGTCAGAGCTTGCAGATGGATATTGATAGGATGCAGAGTTAGGCTGAGAAGTGGCAGATGGAGTTCAATCTGGAGAAATGTGAGATGGTACACTTTGGAAGGACAAACTCCAAGGCGGAGTACAAGGTTAATAGCAGGATACTGGGTAGTGTGGAGGAGCAGAGGGATCTGGGAGTTCATATCCACAGATCACTGAAAGTTGCCTCACAGGTAGATAGGGTAGTTAAGAAAGCTTATGGGATGTTGGCTTTCATAAGTTGGGGGATCGAGTTTAAGAGCCATGAGGTAATGATGCAGCTGTACAAAGCTCTGGTTAGACCACACTTGGAGTACTGTGTCCAGTTCTAGTCGCCTCATTATAGGAAGGATGTGGAAGCATTGGAAAGGGTGCAGAGGAGATTTACCAGGATGCTGCTTGGATTGGAGAGTATGGATTATGAGAAGAGGCTAAGGGAACTAGGGCTTTACTCTTTGGAGAGAAGGAGGATGAGAGGAGACTTGATAGAGGTATACAAAATATTAAGAGGAATAGATAGAGTAGACAGCCAGCGCCTCTTTCCCAGGGCACCAATGCTTAATACAAGAAGACATGGCTTTAAAGTAATGGTTGGGAAGTTCAAGGGAGATATCAGAGGAAGGTTTTTCACCTAGAGAGTGGTTGGGGCATGGAATGCTCTGCCTGGGGTAGTGGTGGAGGCAGATACGTTGGTCAAATTCAAGAGATTGGTAGATAAGCATATGGAGGAATTTAAAATAGGGGGATATGTGGGAGGAAGGGGTTAGATAGTCTTAGGCATGGTTTAAAGGTCGGCACAACATGGTGGGCTGAAGGGCCTGTATTGTGCTGTATTTTTCTATGGTTCTAAAAAAAAGTACAGGTTTCAGATAATTATTTCTTTGTCTTTATATTTCTATATCTTGAATGGTGTGCCTTACTGTTGCTGTTCGCCAAGAGAAACTATTATGATCTATTTGCACCTCTGGCAGTTGAACAGTTGAAAATGTTTAAATTATTTTTATGGTTGAACAATTTTCTACAGTTTGAACTTGGTAATGCCAAATAGATCATCATAGAGCCTGATTTATATTCAGAGATAACACACAAAAGCCATGCCTGGTTGGCTTATTATTTTGCCACTTAATCTGGAGATGTCTGTACTCACTTCTGAATGTGCAACATTGATTAAAAATACTTCAAAAACCCACAGAAAGGAAGTCAGTCTGCACTGGATTAATTGTCCTGTCCCCTGGATTACTCTTCAGTAACATAATCACCGCAGTATCTTCCTTGTACCAATTGTGATATCCATCATCTGAAAAACAATCAAAACCTGTCACTGCTAGCTGGCTGAAACATGCTGTACTTGGCAATAAGACTCTGTAAATGTGTTTACTATAGCTCTGATTATAGCATTGAAACAAATTGTACTGTTTGTCTATGATTAAGGTGTTTCTTAATTGCATTTTTAAATTAAAATCCAGTTACTGCAATGAATGGTTAAAGTTATAAATATAATTTTGGATTGGTGCCATATATATCAAAGTTCAAAAGAATTGGACATATATCAAGGTTCAAAAGTTTTATAGATAAAGTGCAAGTGTATAGCATCAGAGGTTTCTTTAAAAATATATTATTTGTAATGCCATGCCATGGCTGTGTGTGACTTTCATTGTAGTAATTTTTTTTTAACTGTATGGCACATTTCAAAATGCTCAGGGTTGAATTTAAGTATTGCATCATTTTATTTTAAGTCATTTCGTTTGCGTGTGTCATGTACAGTTAAAGTATTAGTTGCATTGGTGTGTTTGGATTATATACATAATTGCAGCGTTAAACTATAATGACAAGCTTTTTTTTATCATTTTACAGGTTTGGAAATAGTTCGCAAGAATCTTCTCCTTGGATTGATCATTCGACAAAGGATGAAGAGATCATTTAGTGCTTCGCCTTCTGAAGAAGTCTCTGAATCAGAGAAGCTGCCTAGTAGTTTGCCTCAAGAAAAGAAAAGCAAAACAGAGTATGTGGAAGATGAAGGTGAAGATGAAGAAGAAGAAGAAGAAGATCAATTCTTTAATTCCTTCACTTCTGTCTTGCCTAAATTTAGAAGCAAACCCAAACAGTCGTCACCTGTTGAACCTCAGATTTTGAAAACGCCACCTTCATCGCCAGCTGAGCCAATTCCTATCATGTCCACAAAGCCACTGAGATTTCTTCCTGGAGTTTTAGTTGGTTGGGAAAACCAATCCACCTCCCTTGAATTATCAAACCGACCGCTGGACGACATTCTTCAGAGTCTTTTGGGAGATGCAGATAAAGAAGCTGAACCAAAGCCTGTATCTAGTACTGGACCTGACTCGGGAGATACTGCGGTGACTAAAAATGATTCAAGTACGTCACAGCCTGAAGAAACCACTGACGATCAAGAGAGTGCTAAAAATATCTTGCATGATCTTCCAGAGGAAAATGAGAACACAGATGTCATAGAGGATAACAAAGCTGCTGAAATTTCAAAGGCAACTGGATTCCTTACAACTCTCACACTTAAAGACAAGCCACCAGATGTTTCAACTGAAGTGTTTCTTTCCAGTCTTGCAGCTCTAAAATCACAGCCAAATCAAAAAGAAGAGCATGAGAAACTTCGGCATCACTACAAAGTAAAAAAGGTGAAAATGGAAAGCTCAAAAGAGAAAAATGAAACGTCTGGTGGTTCTGCAACTCAACCTGTGAGCCCCAAGGTTGAATTACCTCTACCTGAGCCCAGTACAGATGCAGAAGAGGTAGCTCCTACACATGAAGCTCTTGCAAACATCTTGCAGGTTGTCAATATAAGCAGAGACCCAAGACAAGCAGCTGTTCGAAAGCAACAAAGTGTTTCTGCAATAAACAAGCCTCTGGAGGATAATGCAGAGGAGCGGTGTTTGGAAAACAGGAAAGATAAGTGTGAGGATGAGAGCTTAAACATAAAGAATCCAGAGGAAATTGCTAAGAAATCCTTAGAAGATGACCAAGGAGAAACAGCCACAAGGCAGATTCCCGAAGAGACTATTGATTCTCAAAGTGAACAGTCCAGTAAACAATTGCAGGAACCAACACCTTCTACTACAGAGACTTCTCCATCAGTTTTTCAGAATATTTCAAATCCAGTATCAGAAACAGAGTCTACAAGTTCTTTACACAAAGGGCAAACACCTTCTGATACAGAAATGGTAGAAACGCACACTATTGAGACCGTGCAGTCAATCCGAAGGGAAAATGTCCCGTTACCCTCTTTCCATGGGCCACGTACAAGTACGCATTTTGAATTCTCTTCAAGTGCGGTACCTGCACACAACCAAACTCAGGTGTCAGCAGTGTCCACCCCATTACCAAGTAGTGGCCCTTCAGGTAGCCCAGTACCAAGTGGAAACATCTTCCCTCCACCAATATCACAACTACATAACTTTACTCAAGTTCAAGGTCACCCTTCTGGTTTTCCATTTCAGCGAACTTTACCTGCTGCCAATTTTCCGCCTTCATTCATGCCAGTTCGGGCCCCACCACTTCCTCCGCCACCATTTAGCCTTCAAGCTGATCCTCATCTGAGGTTTCATGCTCCAGATCTTGGTGCAGGACATGCCTTGGGCTCAAACCACATGATGCCTTGGCTACCACCAATTCCTTGTCCGCCGCAGCACCACTTGGGACTTCTGCATCTTGCACATGGGCAACCGATGCCACCTTTCTCCTCTGACCGCCCAATTGATGTTAGCAGATATGTACCAGGTTCAGGAGCACCAGGTTTTCAATCTATCAAAGAAGACCACAGACAAGAAAGGCATCATGGTGATCTTTGGGATAGATACAGCCAAAGATCAGAGCATAATCTTAGCAAGGAACATGGCAGTCATCATAGACATAGGTTTTATAGTGATTATCATCGAAGAAAAGATCGGCACAAAGAAAGAGAGAGGGACAAATACTGGGATCGAGGGTCTGAACGAGACAGGGACAAATATAAAGACAGAGACCGTGATAAAGGGAGAGACAGGGAGAAGAGACGAAGTCATGAGGACAGGCATAGAGATAAAGATCGGGACCGACATCGGGAACGTGAAAGGAGCCACGATGGCATGGACTCGAGAAGGGAACGAAGCAAAGATAAAGAAAAGAGTAGATCAGAAAATGAAGATCACGATAGCGATAAAGAGAGGGGAAAAGGAAGGAGTAAGGACAAGCACAGAGAGAAGGTTCAGGAAAGAGAAAAAGATCTGGAACGGGATAAACACCACAGAGATAAAGACCATGATAAAAGGGACCACAGTGACAGAAGCAAAAGCAAGAAGAGAAAGAGTTCCCCAGAGGCTACTGCTAATTAACAACTGTACAGAACCAAAAAATGCTAATTTGTGAACTTTGTCCTGATAATTTGAAGAAGTAACAATTGGTTTACCTGTACTTGTCAACTAGGATGCCACTTCATGTTGCAATGTTATGATGACATGATTCACTTGTGTGTTTCCTTATATAACATACAGTATCTACAACCATGTCTTGCTGCTCTTAAATACTAATTAACAATACAAGAAGCTGGTAGTATAACTTTATAAGTAATTTTATTACTTCTGATTATTAGCCAAACTGATAGTTCTAGCATGAGCTACTATACATGTCAAATTTGAAAAGGTTGAAATCCACAGCTTTTGCTGTTGTCCAGGTTCTTTCCTGAAATAATGTACGCTTTGTAGGCAATTTGCAGTGGCGCACACTTATGAATAATTATACAAAGGTATCATGTTCTTATTCAAACCAGTTGTGGTTGTACATTTCTGAAGTTTTATGTTGTACTTCTATTTCAATGTATTAATTTCATTTGCAAGAGTTGGCTGTTAACTATTGCACTGTTTTGATGCTTAAACAGGCAATCACTACAATGTAAGTGTTGTATTAAAATTTTAGATAAAAAAAGTGCATTGAGAATAAAACTATACATCCATCTATATTTTGTAAAATTGTCACATTGTTGCTTTTACCTGGCTATTATCTTTGTTGCTTCAACATTGTAGACTATTGCTTGTATACTACCTTTTCTGTTTTATTCATCAATCTTTTTACTGAAGAATCTCAGTGTAAATATTTTAAATGATGTTTTCATTGTAAATGATTATAAAATGAATTTTCTCCACGTAGCCGTGTTTTGTTGTTTATGTAGCATATTCCTTAAGTATGATTTATTTTCTACACTGAACAGTATGAAGGGGATATCCCTGTTGGCTTTTGGTGGAAGCGCAATGTTGGATGACATCAAGAAACATTATTTTATATCTTAGTGGAAAGACTGAACACTGAACAAGTAAAAACATTCCTTTTCTTGCATTGGTGAGGATAACATTGTAAAGAGAAACAAATAAGGGAAGGATTTGGTTATGAGTAGTAGAGAGGCTATCCATTTTAATCCTTTGAACTTCTCGTTCTTCTGGATTCTAAAAATACAAGGGTCTCCAATAAATAAAACTTCTTACAATGTTTGATAAAAATAACTGTTAACTTGTCATTCAATCAAAAGTGAAATTTTATTGCTGGCATAAATCATCCATTAACAACATTCTTTCACCATTACATAGCAGCCCTAACTACCTTATGTAAAGTTTAATTTGGTATTTCATTACAACTTGTAGCACTGACTTGACATTTGGAGGTTGATGACCACGTTTTATATTACAGAACTTGGTGTATCTCTTTCAAGCTACAAGCTGCTGAATTTTGTAAACAAAGGCATGAGTTTATAATTAAAGTTATTTTGCCAACAATTTCAATCAGAAACCTTTTCCCCATTAACCCTCTGAAGAGTGCTTCCTGCCTGAACCACACCACATATATGGCAATGGATGCCATGCCCGAACTGCCCTCTAAAGAAGTTTATCTCAACTTCCCTGTTCAATAAATCCTTCTCTGCTTCAGTGGAACTAGCCCCAGTATCTAAAATCTCTATCTGCTGCTCTTTCCCATCTCTCATCCTGGTCACTCAATCCCATGCACTTTTTACGGGCCTTCAATGTTGTTTCCGGTGCCCAAAATACTGCATGGTTCTCCTCATGGAATAGTTTGTAGAAATTTATTATGAACTCCTGTGTAAATATTTTAATGGTCATTTACTGGTTTTCTCTGCCAATAATCACATTTCAGTTCTGGCGAAAGATCATCCACCTGAAAGGTTAACTGTTTCTCTCTTCACAATTTCTCTACCATTGGCGCATTTGTTTATGGCCTTCCTCAGTTCACCTGTTAGTACTTAAAAGTTCTGTTCTAAATTATGGATTGCATCAAGCTAGTTGACAGTGGTGTTTCTGCAGTGCATCAGCCTTTAGTGGATGGCAGAAAGCCAAGCTTGAAGATCAGAAGCCAGTGCACCCAGCATCTTGAGCAGCAACCATCGAGCCCAGCAGCAAAGGTCAGGGAATAACAAATGCAACCCTAATTATTTGAATGGTGTCACCGGCTCATTTTTAATTACATTAGTATTTTTAAAGGCATTTTGAGTATTCATGTGAATGGTTTTTATATGACTATCAACAGCATTTACAAACTAATCAAAGCCCTTAGGACATCTGTACTAACTTGATGTAACTGCACTGTAATGAATTGACCTGTAAGATCGGTTTGTAAGACAAGCTTTTCACTGTACCTTGGTATAAGTGACAATAATAAACCAATACCAATCTGTGAGCTGGCAAGCTGCCTCTTGGGATCCCTTTCTGGTGTGGAATGTGAGCCCTCTGCAGGTGGGGAAAGGACCACTTCCCAGGAGGAGTCCAGGTGGTAGGCTGGGTCAAGCACAATCTGGCCATGAATTTCTGTTCACTCACAACTTCTTGCCCTTTCTATATCAAGGTACTGATGCTGAACCTATCCTGAACCAAACACCATCTAGCTTTTCCATGTATTGTTTCAAAGTCTGTAGTTTGCTCTGTTTATTAAATCGCAGAACTGATTGCAAAGCTTGAGGCCTTTCTGACAATTGCAAAGCAAATGCCAGCTTCATACCTGGACATGCTCGCATACATTTTTTCAGCAGTTTATCAACTCTTCTGTTGTGCCATTCACCTCTGGAACTGCAAACAAAATACTAAGTTAAAATTATTTCAAATTTAAGATGGTAACCAAAGAAATTCTAAATCTGTAGCTTATGTGGATGAAATATTTGGGTAATTTGCATTCAGCTATGTTAGATGGTGTTTTATTCATAATGAAAGATATGTTTCACAATTTAATTGCGAATAGGTAAAAATGAACACAGTTGGATGAATTCTTTTCAGGAGCTTCAGTTCCCAGCATAGCCACTGGAAATTATTTATCTGTAGTTAGTATTGGGTCTTGCAAAACTTAATAAAACTTCTTTAAAGTGTATCTACATAAATAATTTGTTTATGTGAATACGTTGCACGTACTTAAAAAAAAGTTGGCTAAGTGACAATATTTTGAGATGACCATGTTCCTTTAACTGTTGCCTCTTCCTGCAGAAAACTCCAAGCCAAAGCATTTTTCAATGGCTCAGATTTAGCTCGAGGTGGGCATTTCACTGCATTATGTATTTGTTAGATGTGCCCTTGCTTGTTTTAGATCTTTTTTTTTGCTGAGAGTGTAAGCTGATAATGTCACAGCAGGACATCTCTGGGATTTTTAAAATTAATACTGGGAGCCTACATTAATTTTCAACATCAAGGAGGTTATTTGTGTGTAGTTAACACATGTTGATAAAAGGGTACTTATAATTACCAGATTTACCTGTGTGGCAAATCAATTTAGTTTGCATCTACCAGATGTACACAGCAACTTTGTGCTAATCGATGTGAGTCACTGGTAAGGGATACTGTTTTTGCAAAGCAAGTCGTGGAATGAAGCAATTCCAAATTGCTACCAGTGCCAAGTTGTACTTTGCTTGCACGGTTTCCCTTGCGGGAACTTGCCGAGACAAATTGGTTTGATCCATCGATGCATGGCCCTACATGATGACAGGACTATTCACTCTTCAGTCCCCTCGTGGGAATTTGGTAGGATGGGGGTTGCAGAACAGGAAGAATGTTGATCACTCCCCAAGAGAAAGGGCCGTGGGCTGATTATACCAAAGTTTTAATGTATTGATTTTCTTTCTTGATGCTCCCAAGAATGTTGATAGATTTCTTTCTCAGTGCAGTCTTTGCAGAAGAATGGCTTATAGAAGAAGGTTAAGATTCTTACAGCCTCACTTACAAGAATTTCACTCACCTGGAGATATCTGCAAATGAAAGCGGGAAATTACCCATGTCCAGTTCCTTCAATTCCTAATGCTGAAAGAAGATAAGGAGTCTATATTGAACACTTTTTTTCTATCAAATATCTTTATTTGAAAAGCATCTTGAAATCACAATAGGGTTTATTATCACTTTTTATGTCATGAAATTTGTTTAGCGGCAGCAGTACAGCACAAGACATAAACATTACCATAAATTACAAAAACAAATAGTGCAAAAGGAGGAATAACAAAGTAGTGTTCATGGACCGTTCAAAAATCTGATGGCAGAGGGGAATAAACTGTTCCTAAAAGGTTGAGTGTGGGTCTTCAGGCTCCTGTACCTCCTCCTTGATGGTAGTAACGTGAAGAGGGCATGTCCCAGATGGTGAGGGTCCTTAATGATGGATGCCGCCTTCTTGAGGCACCGCCTCTTGAAGGTGCCTTTGATGGCGGGGAGGGTTGTGCCCGTGATGGGGCTGGCTGAGTCTACAACCTTCTGCGGTCTCTTTCGATCTTGCACATACTAGGCGGTGATGCAACCAGTCAGAATGCTCAAATACAGCCAGATGAGCCAGGTACAAGAACATAAAACGAGATGTCTCTGAATGGATGGTAACACCAAGTTGTGGCAGGTCTTACATGCTGTAACAGGCTACAAAACGAAGTCAGGCAGCATCGGCAACAACAGCACATCCCTTCCCGATGAGAACGCATTCTATGTACTTTTTGAACAGAGGGGGATTGGATTGTCACAACCCATCCTGATAGCCTCCAATGCATCTGAACCGATTGAGGACATAAGATCAGTCTTCCAGAGAGTGAACCTGTGGAAAGCATCTGGCCCGGATGGTGTCCCCGGCCATGTTCTTAGATCCTGTGCAGATCAGCTGGCAGGGGTATTTGCAGACATTTTTTAACCTCTCCCTGCTTCAATCTGAGGTTCCCACCTGCTTTAAGGAGGCCACTATGATCACAGTACCTAAGGAAAACAAAGTAACGTGCTTTACGAACTACCACCTGGTGGCTCTGACATCCACCATCATGAAGTGCTTCGAGAGGCTGGTCATGACACACATTAACTCCAGCCTCCCAGACAACCTCAACCCACTGCAATTCGCCTACCGCTGAAACAGGTCTATGGATGCCATTTCCCTGGCCCTACACTCATCTCTGGAGCATCTGGACAGCAGAGACACCTGCGTTAGATTATGGTTTATTGACTACAGCTCCGCTTTCAATACTACAATTCCAAGCAAACTCATCTCCAAGCCCTGAGGTCTGGGACTCAACACCTCCATTTGCAACGGGACCCTTGGCTTCCTGACCAACAGACTGCAATCAGTAAGGAGAGGCAGCAACACCTCCACCTCAATCATCCTCAACACTGGTGCCCCACAAGACTGCGTCCTCAGCCCC
The DNA here is from genome assembly GCF_009764475.1 of Pristis pectinata. Classification (NCBI taxonomy): domain Eukaryota; kingdom Metazoa; phylum Chordata; class Chondrichthyes; order Rhinopristiformes; family Pristidae; genus Pristis; species Pristis pectinata. The sequence goes on from NC_067414.1 coordinate 15,845,085, forward strand.
CTACTCTACTCCCTATAGATGAACGACTGTGTGGCCAGATTCTGCTCTAACTCTCTACAAGTTTGCAGATGATACCACCGTAGTGGACCATTTCTCAAACAACAATGAGTTGGAGTACAGGAAGGAGGTAGAGAGCTTAGTGACATGGTTTCATGACAACAACATTTCCCACAATGTCAGCAAAACAAAAGTGCTGGTCATTGACTTCAGGAAGGGGGGCGGTACACGTGCGCCTGTCTACATCAAAGACATTTGGCATGTCCCCTTTGACACCCACCATTTTTTATCGATGCACTATAGAAAGCATCCTATCCGGATGCATCATGGCTTGGTATGGCAACTGCTCTGCCCAGGACCGCAAGAAACTGCAGAGAGTTGTGGACACAGCCCAGCAAATCATTGAATGGACTCTGTCTATATTTCTCGCTGCCTTGGTAAAGCAGCCAGCATAATCAAAGACCCCACGCACCCTGGACATTCACTCTTCTCCCCTTTCCTATCAGGCAGAAGATACAAAAGCCTGAAAGCATGTACCACTAGGCTCGGGGACAGCTTCTATCCCACTGTGATAAGACCTTTGAATGATCTCCTTGTATGATAAGATGGACTCTTGACCTCACAATCTACCTTGTTATGACCTTGCACCTTATTGTCTACCTACCTGCACTGCACGTTCTCTGTAGCTGTGATACTTTATTCTGCATTCTGTATTTTACCTTGTACTACCTTAATGCACTGTGTAATGAATTGATCTGTATCAACGGTATGCAAGTCAGGTTTTTTTTACTGTACCTCAGTACAAGTGACAATAATAAACCAATTCCAATTCCAGTCAATAGCATGAAGCATTATTTCTAACCGTTTGGAAGCAGCAAACATGTATAGTTGTCTAGTAGCTCAAGTGTAGCTAATGTAAAAATGACTACAATTATAGCTACCAGCCTCTATAATTCTATACACAGCAGATAGTAATTGTCATATTGAAGATATTTGAACTAATAACTTAAAAGATATTATCAAGAGTTCACAGTGAATCTTGCAAACATATCCTTTCATCTGCCTCACACCTCAATCCACACCTTGTGTCATTTTGAGCTGTTAATCAAAATGAGCAATGACTTCGAGTTGGATGCAAATTTCTTCATACAATTTGTTCAACGATTTGTTTTGTGACTGATGTTCTTTGTATAAAATCATTTATCAAACACATCAATAATGTTTAATTTGTGGTCTCAGCGGCTTTCCCTTATACCCAATAGTCTCTTGCTTCTATAATATTTCTTAGAATGAAATTTGAATTATTTGCAATTCTGTAAGTACTAGGGCAGAAAATGTTAGTTTTGGTGTGCAAATAACCTTCCATTCTCAGCTATTTCTCATCTGTTGCCATCTGTTGTTTGTGATTTAATGATCATAATAATGGATAAAATATAACTTGCTTGTGTCAGCTTGCTCAGTTGGTGCCTTAGTGTCAGATTGCCTGCCCCATGACAGATCTTCAGTATGTAATCTACAGAGAAAGTAATGTGCCAAACAGGCACAGCTCAGAGTATGCAGTGCCAGGGGAATAAAGCATTATTACAGGTACTAAGAATTGAAGGAAAAGTTCAACCAAGTTCCATTTGACTGTGCATGTGGATGTTGTCGATTCCACTGCACTGCTTGAATATTCGAATGTGCAGGAATGTAAGAAGCTGCAGAGAGTAGTGGACTCTGCCCAACGCATCACGGGTACATCCCTCTCCACCATCAGCAGTATCTACAAGAGGCGCTGCCTCAAGAGGCAACATCTATTATCAAAAATCTCCACCATCCGGGCCATGCCACCTTTTTGCAACTACCATTGGACAGGAGGTACAGAAGCCTGAAGTCTCACACCACCAGGTTCAAGAACAGCTGCTTCCCTTCAACCATTCGGTTCTTAAACCAACTGCCAAGACCCTTAATCACTACAGTTTAGCAACACTATGCTCACTTTGACCACTTTGCACTAAAATGAACTTTTTTTGGTTCTAATTGTGTTCTCTTGTAAAAATTGTGTATAATTTATATTTTTCTTGTGAATGCTGCTTATATGATGCTATGTGCCTGTGATGCTGCTGCAAGTAAGTTTTTCATTGCACCTGTGCACACATGTACTTGTGCATCTGACAATAAACTTGATTTTTACTTTAAATAAGAGGAACAGGTCAAATACAAATTAATGGATTGTTAATATTACAGGACATTGCAGATTACAAAAGAATAGTAACTGCAGAACTTCAAATTGAAGAAATAGAAAGGGAACCATGATATTATGATATCAGAAATGATTGAACAGGCTGGGGTTCTTTCCTTCTCTGAATTTCTCTACCTCTCGAGGCTGGATCATTGGAGGTATTTCAAGAAAGGGTGGATATATTTTGGAAAGATCAGGGAACTGAGCACTTTGTACCTGGCACAGAAGGGGAGCTGAGGCCTGGGCAGCTCAGCCATGATGATGTTGAATGGCAGAGCAGGCTTCAGGTGACCACTCCTGCTCCTATTTTCTTGTTTTCTTGAAAATGAAAGGCATGAATGACCTGACACTGGTCTTTGAAAGGATGGGCATAGAAATGATGTCTCTACTTGTGTCCTTGAGACTAGAACTTGAAGGTTTCAATATAAGACACTCACTAATAGATTAATTGGTGAATTCAAGCGAAACATATTGTGATGGGAATGGGAATGCCTCTTTATGTGCTGTAAATTCTAGGTAATTCCACTGACAAAGATTTATGGGGAACATTTTCATTCAACCAGTTAGTACTGAATATATATTGGGACTTGAGGACTTGCAATTGCCTCACAACTCCAATGAGTCAGGTTCAATCCTGATCTCTGCTCCTGTCTGTGTGGAATTTATATGTTCTCCCTCTGGCTGCTCCGGTTTCCTCTGGCTGCTCCGGTTTCCTCCCACATCTTAAAAATGTGTGGGTTGGTAAGTTGATTGGCTACCAGTGTGTAGGTGCATGGTAGAATCTAGAGGGACTGATTGGAATGTGGGGAGAATAAAATGGGCTCGGTGTGGGACTAATGTAAATAGGTGTTTGATGGCACTGTCTCTGTGGGCCAAAAGGCCTATTTCCATGCCTTATGATTTATTTATCTTGAATAACTTTCTAACATCAATAACAAGAAAATAGGTCCTGTGAAACGATGGCTTGATTAAATAAGGCCACCTGTTTCTGATAACATACGTCATCACTGGATGAATCACAGTTCCCTGCTGATATCAATGGCTCTGTGCCAAACTATCCTTATTCTATTTAAAGCTGATTTCCTTCCAAAAATCTGTTCAACCTATTGGTGTTATTTTCACAGTGAAGAGAAGTTGACTCATCTGTGCATTTTATGGTAAGTAATTGTTCGGGAGCTGAGGTGTTACCATACACAGCATGTGCCGTTATTGGTGAAGGGACAGTCCTTAAATCAGTTTGAGACTTAAATCAGAGTAGCCTCTTTGTGAAATAGTCCAGGTTCCAGCCTTTCAAAATAAATACTGAATACACATGTTTATCATTCTATTCTCACTTATAATCTGTTCATCAATACCACAAATACAATTAAAGAAGTACATTGGGAACATAACTCAAATGACTAAAGTAAAGCTAATTTTAAACAAAAGATTCACACAGCTTAAAGCAGACCCTTTGACAGGCAAAATTAACTTTTTAAACAATATTGTAAAAGATAATTGAAACTGCTAATTTAAACTTGTTTTCTGCACTTAATATGTCTAATTAGCCAGCACATTACATTAAACAATTTAAACAAAACAGCATGGTATCTCAGCATAGGGAAAATCAACTAGTTATTTAAAATTGAGCTATATTAAAATATTATCCTACTTATAATATCAGAGTTTCATACTTTAAGGATTTGTTTAGTTGTAAATTACAAGCTTGTTGAATTTAATACCTCACAATGCTATCACTGCAAATCACTATTCATCTCCATTTAAAATATTGTATCCTTCCATGTTATGAGAAAATAGGACCTGTCTTGGGTCCTTAAATATAAAAACATCTTTAATTCGGCCCACTAATCCTTGGGTAAAGAGTCCAGCCGTGACGGTCTTCACTTTCCTGGAGAGCTCAAAACCACCAAAGTAGCAAACTCCCCCATAATTCAAAGCAACATATCTTCTCCGTGGATCCAAGTCTTCGTAAAGTATCCTCTTGTTGTTGTGCTTCACAGTGATGGTAGTCTGGTTTTGATGAATAGACACAGAGTGCCAGTTGTCACAACAGACTGAGGTGTTTCTGAAGACAAATGGCAGAATAATTCTTTCCCCCAGGTTTACCCCGATCTTGAGGTATCCATTGGAGATGCCAACGGTAAGATAATCGTTGTCTTCATTCTCCGCTTTCCCCATCCATAAAATCAGACCTTCCTTCTGACTAGTGGTGAAGTTGAGAGAGATGGAGGTAAAGCGGAGATCTCTCTTCAGGTACAACGGGTCACTGTATTTGGCGTAAGAGTTGCCAGAAAACTTTGCAGTGGTGAGCACAGTTTTGTTCTCACAATGGACCCCTTCCCATCCTAAGGCACAAGCACAGCTGTACGTTGTAGAGGAGAGGTTAGGAATACAGAGAGACCCGTGTTTGCACCGATTATTGAGGCAGATCACAGATATCTCACAATTGGTGCCAACCCACAAAGATGGGCAGGTACAGAAGAAATTACCTGCTGAGTCCAAACTGCAGTTTCCCTCGTTTTCACATATTTTGTAACCACAAGCTGTTCCGTCGCAATCACCAACGTTGCTTCCATCTTTGGCCCCCTTCTCAGTCAATTTGAGTTCAAAATCATTCACCACAACTTCCCTGACACAACCGTCAAAGCCCACGGGTTCATGCTCTACTGCCATTGGATTGATCTCGTTCAAGTTGGGTACTCCACCCACAAAGAAAAGAGTTTTGGTGTCCAACGCAGTCATGCCAACACTGGAGGGTCTGATCACACTGATGCTGTCCAGTGCCAGGTATCCTTGGTTTCCAGTCCGGCCAGCTTCTACTAAGTGCCAGGTTTTTCCAGTTGTGTCCACTGCTTTGGCTGTGTGCAAGACAATTGTAGCATCCCCTAAATTGTAACGAAGCTGCACAAATCCATGCATCAGTCCAATGCTCAAGAAGTCTCCTGTGAGTACACAAAGAGTTTACAATGACAAATGAGTGAGTTACTTTGTAAAGATGAAGTGTATGCTTTATATTACCAACTTTATTGTAATAGTCCACAGTACTGAGGAAGTGCTATAATGTAAATCTTAACTTGTACTTAAGTCCCATTTCAGAGACTTGAGCCCATCAACCACTGTAGTTTTGCAAGGATGCTGCATCGATTGAAAATGCTCTCTTTTTGATTGGACACTAAATTGAGACCCTATCTTCCCTCTTAGATGGATATTACATATCCCATTGCCATTCTTCCAACAGTAGAAGGGGTCTCCTTGGCCTCACATCTTACATTGCTCAAGTAACATCACTGATCTTATTGTTGTCACAGTGCTATTCAAGGCTGTGCACATTTTGGGAGCTGTGATCTGTGAAAAGGAAAATCACAAGACAGGCGAACCATCCCACATTACAACACTTCAAAAGTAAAGTTCATTGGCTGTGAGGCAGTTTGGAATGTGCTCAGTTCGTGGAGCAAGATGTTTCTTTCTCACAGAAACAACCCGCAGAGTGGAGTGAGATCAGTGGGAATGCTGATGTTAGTCCCAGCAATGCACATCAGCACAGACACCATCAACCACTGTGTCAAACTCTGGATCAATCGTTGTTCACCAGACCAATGTCATGGTACCTTCCTTACTCAGTAAACTGCCTTCAGGGTAGAGCTACTGTATCGAAAGGTCAAGGGATGGTCTCATTTAACTTACTTTAAAAGCAACTAGTTCTGGTTCCCGCTTCCTCTAGTTGTCTTACCCCTCACCCCAACACTCTGTGTCTTGTTCCATTGCTTCTGTTACAGGATGTTGAGAGGCTGGACTCTTCTCGTCCTGATCTTCTACCTTTGCTTGTATTAGCCACAACAGAGGTTCTCCAAGTTTCCATTTAACCACATTATGGCCAATGACCTGTGTCTATAGGTCCCAATGCAAAAACAATCGCAATCCTTCAGCACCGTCGCACAATGCAAGGCCAAGGAATTGCTGCCGCAGATTCATGGAGCTAGAATAGTTGGCATTGGCATTGGTTTATTATTGTCACTTGTACCAAGGTACAGTGAAAAACTTGTCTTCCGGAGACCAGACCTCAAGGTGGACATGTTGTCTTTAGGGTGGGCACAATAACAAACCCTTGTTAAGTGTTGAGAATAAATTTGACTTGTAATCTCAGGAGTTTGGTAGGACAAGGTGTAATCTGAAAGGTGTGTTGAAAATGTTGACATGATATATTGGGTGAATGAAGTATTTCCTCTGGAGGAGAAGGTAAAAAGGGACACAAAGTTGGAGCCCGGCACTGAGGAGAATTAATCAGGGAGCTGTTCATCACACAAAGGCTAGTAGAAGCTCGGAACCCTCTTGCTCCCAAAGCCCATGGCTGCAGGTTGTCCACTGACTCTTTCAAAGACCAAGATTTATGTTGTAAAAAGAAACTATGGGGTGAGGTCAGATGGGTCATGAGCAGGTCTGGGAGGTGCTATTGGAGCAGTCTGCACTGTTGGTGGAGGGACCCAATGTTTAGGGTGATGGATAGGGAGCCAGTCAAGTGGGTTGCATTGTCCTGGATAGTGCCAAGCTTTTTGAGTGTTGTTGGAGCTGTACTAGGCAAGTGGAGAGCATTCCTTCACACTGCCGACTTATGCCTTGTAAATGATGGGAAGGACTTTTTTTATAACATACAAGATATCTATATTAGTCACATGTACATCGAAACACAGAGTGAAATACATCTTTTGCATAATGTTCTGGGGGAAGCCCGCAAGTGTCACCACGCTTCCAGCACCAATGTAGCACGCCCACAGCTCCTAATCCGTATGTCTTTTGGAATGTGGGGGAAAACCGGAGCACCTGGAGGAAACCCACACAGACACGGGGAGAACGTACAACCTCCTTACAGACAGTGGCCGGAATTGAACCCAGGTCTCTGGCACTGTAATAGCGTTACTCTAACCGCTACACTACTGTGCCTGCCCGTGCTTGGGGTGTCACTCATTGCAGGATACGCGGCCTCTGACCTGCTCTTGTAGCCACTGTATTTATGTGATTTGTCCGGTTGAGATTCTGGCCAGTGGTGACCCCCCCCCAGGATATTGATGGTGGGAACTTGGAGATGGTAATGCCATTGAATGTCGAGGAGAGGTAGTTAGACTCTCTCTCCTGGGGCTCTGCCAGCACTGAGGGTGGGGATGTTCTTGGAACCTCCTCCTCAAGTTAGAGGTTGATTGCTGACCACCTTTCGGGATCAGATGTTACCGATCTGCCGGTACGGGATGGGTTAACTCTGTCCCCTGCATGCCGTCTTTGCTGTTTAGCACACACCTAGTCCTGTGTTGCAGTCTCACTCAGCTGATGCCCCATCATTTTAGGCATACCTGGTGCTGCATTCCCTACTGAACCAACGTAGATCCCCTGACTTGATTGTAATGTCAGAGAGAGGAACGTGCTGGCCATGAAGTTACAGACTGTGGAGCTGTATATTTCCACTGCTGCTGATGGTCCAGTGTCTCATGGCTGCCAGATTTGAGCTGCCAGATCTGTTGTGAGAAAGTTTCATTTAGCACAATGTAGTGCCTTTGGTGTGAAGGGCTTTATCTCCTCAAGGAGACAAAGGATGGTCACCTATTGATGCTGTCATGACTGATGTGTCTCCCACAGTAGAATGGTGAAGGCAAGGTCAAATAGGTTAGCGGTTAGCGTAACGCTATTACAGTGCCTGTGACCTGGGTTCAATTCCGGCCACTGTCTGTAAGGAGTTTGTATGTTCTCCCCACGTCTGCGTGGGTTTCCTCCGGGTTCTCCGGTTTCCTCCCACATTCCAAAGACCTACGGGTTAGGAAGTTGTGGGCGTGCTATGTTGGTGCCGGAAGTGTGGCGACACTTGTGGGCTGCCCCCAGAACATTCTATGCAAAAGATGCATTTCACTGTGTGTTTTGATGTACAAGTGACTAATAAAGAAATCTTATCTTATGAAACATAGAACATAGAACAGTACAGTACAATACAGGCCCTTGGGCCTACATCTTATCTTATCTTATCTTATCTTATCTTATCTTATCTTATCTTATCTTATCTTATCTTATCTTATCTTATCTTATCTTATCCTTAATGTTAGTTCACTCATTCTCTGCTGACCCAGTCCGGCAGTTCTGTCCTTCAGGACTCAGCAAGATTGATCTATGCTGGTGCTACCAAGCCCCTCTTGGTGATGAACGCTGAAGTCCCCACCCAGAGTGAATCCTGTGCCCTTGCTACTTTCACTGCTTCTTCCAGTGTTGTTCAAGATGAAGGGGCACAGCTGAGGGAGGATGGTAGGTGGTAATCAGGAGGAGGTTTTTGGCCTCACGCCTGGGACTTCATGGGGTCTGGAGTCAATGTTGCGGACTCCCCGGGCAAATCTCTCCTGCCCATCCTGCTGACAGGACAGGACATAGCCAGGGATTGTGACGATGGAATCCAGCATGCTGTCTGGGAGGTATGATTCCGTGAGGACGACTGGGTCTGGCTGTTGCTCAATCAGTCCCTGGGATAACGGTCCAAATTTAGACCCCAATCCCCAGAAGGAATAAGTTTGCAGCGACAAAAGCAGCCTTGCTGAGTTTGAATTAGGGCAGCACCTGGCTGTGTTCAGTGGTATGCACAGACCACGGGGCAGGAGCATGGCTCCTTTGGAAACCTGCCTGTTCAAACCAAAGTCTTCCTATTTTGTTCCCCAGCTGCTTTGATTCATAGTACTTGTTCAGGAGAAACTCTTTACATTCTGAAAGGTTTAAAGAACAATCACTGATGACAACAGTGCAATGCCCAGGCAGACAGAGGACCAATGAAATAGCGTTTATTCTCTGAGCACCTCGTCCATCTTAAATTCTCCCAATGCAGCAAACACAACCAGGGATATGCAGGTTCAAAATGAAAGACATTTATAACTCCTGACATTTAAGGCTTCTGATACACCACCTTTCAGATATAATTAGTAGTTCATTTCATGCTCAGTAAACAACTCAATGTTGAAAGGGCCACATTATTTTTAAACCATAATATTGACATGCAGAATATTCCCCAGAGCACAGTGCAATCTGTAGATTTAGTTGTCAGCACAGTAAGCTGCAGGAGGCTTGTTTTTACAACTTTGGGACTCTGTGCAATCACCTTTACTCTTAGAAAACTGCAAGCTCTTTGTGGACTTTAACTAATAAAGGTTTGCACTGTAGTACTCCTTCTCTTGGCAACTTCATGTTTGTAGAGAAATGCCTCATTGCGTTCAGAAAAAAGGTGTAATAAGGAAAGTGCTGCTTCCAAGGCCAAGCTTGTACAGAGTTCACCTTTGATGTGTAGTTCTTTAAACCTTATCTTGATAATCAATCCCCTAAATTAAAAGCTGGGCTCTTTTCAAAATTCAGTGTGATGCTTAGAATATTCTTTATGTGTGGATGTTATTACTGTAACCTCCTCCATCTCTTTGAGATCTCTGGGCTCAGTTCTGGCCTGTTGTCTCCTCAATGCTCAGTGCCCTTCATTACAGCTTGTGTCTTAAACTCTGCAATTTACCGCCCAAACTTTTTCGTCTTGCTGCCTTTCTTTTCTCCTTTAAGACACTCCTTAAATCATTTTATTTTCTGTCCTGACACTTCCATATGAGGCTTGCTGACAAACTTTGTTTTATAATGCTCCGGTGAGGCACCATTTGTGATCAAAAGTTGTGGTATAAATGGAAATATCCTTGTGCTTGTTTGTACAGGGAGGAGGAATATCCAGTCTCAGGTGTCTTTGAAAATGTATTTCTTCTCAAAGTATAAGCATGGTGCTCAAGGTTCAAAGGCTGGGTTTAAATTGCGAGTGTAGTGTGGATAATGGGAGAATTAGCCAAAAGGAATGAACAACAAGAACATGAAATACCGTTCAAATTTTAACAGGCACGGCCATCATCAAATAGCTTCAAGCCCACTAAGACAGACTAACGAGTATGCCTGATAGAGAGGGAGACAGAAAGAGAGAGAGTTCAAGACAGGGAAAGAGAGTGAGAGGGAGCGCATATATATATATATGTGTGTGTGTGTGTGTGTGTGTGTGTGTGTGTGTGTGTGTGTGTGTGTGTGTGTGTGTGTGTGTGTGTGTGTGTGTGTGTGAGAGAGAGAGAGAGAGAGATAGACAGACAGAGGCAGACAGACAGTATGAATGGAGAACACCCCTTCAAACACCCATCACATTGGCCAACGTTTCCAGGATTGATTTTGCAGACACAATTTTCACGTGACTCTCCTCCACTCACTGCATTCTGCTGGAGAACTAACCCTGCTTTTCTCAGTTGGAGTTGCTTCAATATCATTCACCAGTTCTGTTTGCTGTCATTCTCTGTTTAACTGGACTTTGTTGATGCTTGGTCCTGTTCTACATCCAGCTAACTTTTGAATTCTTCTGTTAGTTTTGATTTAATTGCAGACTGGATGAAGTATAACAACTGCAAAATATCGGGAATACACAACTGTGAGGATCCTGGCCTGATATAAACATCAAGGTCTGGGCGACACACCTCAAGTGGAACAAACTGGAGAATACAGCAGATTCACCTGACTGATACCAGCACCACCAAGGTTGAATAATGCTGGGTTTCACACACATTCCCTTAAATATGAAGAACAAGTAGTGATGTCATTGATGATTAAAGAGTTTCTAGAGTAATTGGAAACTATCCCCGCTTTATGGTGCAAATTAGATCTCACCTGTCCAAGACCAATGCTGGAAAACATTTATGTCACAAAAACTGTTGTGGGGCTCACACCTCACCCTTTCCCAGAAAAAGCTGCTGGGTCTGTTGTCAGTGAAAATCTCAGCTGTGAGGTGGGTGGATTTTGGAGGTCAGGAGGATCAAAGTGGATGGATGGAATTAAAAGACCAATCAGCTGTGATCCTATTGACACAACAGGCTCGAGGGGACTTCTCCTACTCTTACATAGAACATAGAACAGTACAGCACAGAACAGGCCCTTCGGCCCACAATGTTATGCCGACATAGCTAATCCCTGCTGCCTACAGAATGCCCATATCCCTCCATTTTCCTCTCATCCATGTGCCCATTCAAGCCCCTCTTAAAATCCCCCAATGAATTTGCCTCCACCATCCTATCAGGAAACGCATTCCAGGCATCCACCACTCTCTGAGTAAAAAACGTACTCCTCACGTCTGTTCTGAACCTACCCCCTCTCACCTTAAATGCATGCCCTCTGGTATTGGATCGCTCAATAATGGGAAAAAGATATTGCTTGTCCACCCTATCTATGCCCCTCATAATTTTATACACTTCCAACAGATCACCCCTCAGCCTCCGCCACTCCAGAGAAAAGAGCCCAAGTTTGTCCAGTGTCTCCTGATAGCACATGCTCTCTAATCCAGACAGCATCCTAGTAAACCTCCTCTGCATCCTCTCTAAAGCCTCAACATCCTTCATATAGTGAGGTGACCAGAATTGCACGCAATACTCTAAATGCAGCCTAACCAGAGTTCTATGGAGATGCATCATAACTTCTATACTCAATACCTCGATTAATGAATGCAAGCATTCCAATAAGCCTTCTTAACCACCCTGTCTACCTGTGTAGCCAATGAGTCATGGACTTGCACCCCAAGGTCTCTCTGCCTTTCAACACTATTAAGGGTCTTGCCCTTAAGAGTGTACTGCCTCTTGACATTAGAGCTCCTTGTGCTCCTATTTTTGATTTAGAAGTTACAGCATGAAGATAAACAATCGGAATAATATGGAAAGGTAGTTGATAGTCAGCATGTACTTGGTGGGCTGAAGGAACTGTTTCTGTGCTGTATGACTCAGAAACATCCCGCAATTAGCTGAAAGGTGTTTTCATGCACTTAGAAATTCAGAGATAATCTGTGTGAAAGCAAGATGAACAAGCAGAGGGAGTTGCAGTTTTTTGAATCACATTAGCTTGCAGTTTTATCAGCACATGTTTGTGATTAGCAGACGATTTCTAGTCTGGCTCTTACCCGACTGAGTGCTGAGATGCTGTGCAGTGTAGAACAGGATGCCATCTGGTGACCGAGGAAGGAACTGCATCCTAATGTGGGCCTTGTGGCGGATGTTAAAGGGAGAGAACGCCATCCAGGAGGACTCATTACTTGTGAAGGAGGGGTCGCTGATGGTCAGAGCTGGAAAAGATAAGCGTTGATAAAGGAATCAAAGATCTGCTGCAGAAACAACACCCGATTCATTCACAGAACACTGCAGTTACCATAGAACCATAGAAAACTACAGCACAGAAAACAGGCCATTCGGCCCTTCTAGCTTGTGCCGAAACATTATTCCGCTAGTCCCATTTACCTGCCCCCAGACCATACCCCTCCAGACCTTTCTCGTCCATGCATCTATCCAATTTACTCTTAAAAGTTAAGAGCGAGCCCACATTTACCACATTTACCTGGAGAAAGATGCTGTTCAAAGGTACCACAAAATGATGCAAAATAATGGAGTAACACAGGAGTATCCTAGGTCAACATTATTCTAAATGTAGGGGAAAGAATCACAGAATCAGTAACACCAATGGGACATTATCAGCTATGGTTCAATGGGTAGAATGCTCCCATCTGAGCTGGAAGATTATGGGTTAAAATCCCACTTCAGAACCAGGACACTAAAATCTAGGTGTAAAATCCCATACATGACTGACAGAGCACTGTACTGTTGGAAACTAAGTCATCACCACAACAGTTTAGCAACACTATGACCACTCTGATCACTTTGCAGTAAAATGGACTTTGTTTTTGTTTTGCTCCAATTGTCTTTTTTTCTGTAAAAATTGTGTATAATTTATGTTTTTCTTGTGAATGCTGCTTATATGATGCTATCTGCCTGTGATGCTGCTGCAAGTAAGTTTTTCATTGCACCTGTGCATCCATGTACTTGCGTATAGGACAATAAACTTGACTTTGACTTTGATTAGCTGAGAAGTACTTTGGGATGTCACTGGGTATTGGGTACTCTATACATGCTACTATCTCTTTACTATCTGAGGAGTCAGGGGGTAACTTGAAGTTACTTAGAATATTTCAATCTAGCACAGAGGCTCGGATTTCCATACTTCATAGAACATAGAACATTACAGCACAGTACAGGCCCTTCAGCCCACAATGTTGTGCTGACATTTTATCCTGCTCTAACATCTATCTAACCCTTCCCTCCCACATAGCCCTCCATTTATCTATCATTCATGTGACTATCTAAGAATCTCTTAAAGGTCCCCAATGTACTGTATCTGTCCCCACAACCTCTGCTGGCAGTGCTTTCCACGCACCCACCACTCTCTGTGTAAAAAAACTTACCCCTGACATCCCCCTTATACCTTCCTCCAATCGCCTTAAAATTATGCCCCCTCGTGTTAGCCATTCGACCTATGAAGTTGATGCTAGCTCTGGGCATTCCCATAAGTTCCAATCCCCCCTCTTGTATCCACAGAACCTATTCTCATTTACATGCTCATCATGAGTGTTTCCAGTATTTTCTGGTTTTATTGCAGATTTCTGACGTTTGCAGGTTTTGGATTTTCAAATGACTTTACAGCACCAGTAGTATACAAGGAGGAACAGTCTTTGCTGGACCAATAAACTTGCTGCAATCCTAACAATGGGCCTCTACCTTCCTCTCCTCTCCACGGTCCAATCTCTCCCTTCCTGTAATATTATCCCCTCCAATCCAGTGATCTATTCTACCATGGTCCTCTCTCCTCACAAGTTCTCTACCCTGACCCACCTCATCATAATCTGCTTCTGCTGCAATCCCACCTCAACCCATGGTCTCCTCTCCACTCTCCGTTCCCCCCCTTTATCCCAGTCTAATTCCTCCACCCGCCTGCTTCGTGATCTACGGTTCCCCTAACCTCCCCAACTCCTCCTCTCACCTGAGCTCAGTGACCACCTCTACCCCAGCCAATAGCACCCAACTCTTTATGGTCGCTAGGTGCCCCTGTGTACTGCCTTTTGCCTCAGCCCATCCTACCCAACTCCACTCAGATCACTGGCTGGGAAACAAGACCATTGACAGGATATGGGGAGAATAAAGTGGGATTAGAGTAGGATTAGTGTAAATGGATGCTCGATAGTGCGGACTCAGTGGGCCAAAAGCCTGTTTCTGTGCAGTATCTCCCTGTGACTCCAAGTATTCCCTTAGTCCTCCTGTTAAATTTTGCAGCCTTCCTGTGTTTCTCAGTCCCTCCTACCCCACACCCTGTCTATCAGGTTACTTACTATTGGATGACTCTTGGCTGCCAGTCCAACATTTCCTCACTTCCAAACGCTTACAGCTACTGAATGAAAATTAGCAAAGGAAATAAACACAATTCTTTAGATTGTCCCAATGAATATTCTTTATAGGTTTGCTCTCAGCACTGTCCTAGAGACTAATGTGCGGTTCCAGGGAATTTCCAGGGTGATCTGGCTGAGATGGAGGCTTTGCTCCTTGGAATAAAAGGGCCTGAACCAAGGCCTTCTCAAGGATGGTCACTATGTTACTGGGCAGTCGTGGGGCACTGGTGGCACAGGAACTGCATTCCACCACAACATAGTTCCCTGAAAGTGGCAACACAGGTAGACAGGATGGTGAGGTGGTGAGGAAGGTGCTTGCCTTCATCAGCTGAGGCATTGAGTATAAGAGTTGGGAATATCATGAAACAGTTGTAAAAATGTTATTTAGGCCGCAGTTGGAGTATTGTGTGCAGTTCTGGTCACCACACTCTAGGGTGCAGAAAAGGTTCACAAGGATGTTGCCTGGAGCTTTTAGGAGAGATTGGATTGGCTGGGTCTGTTTTCCCTGGAGTGAATGAGACTGAGAAGTGCCATGATAGAAATATATAAAATTCTGAGAGGCGTAGATAAGGTTGATCGCCAGTGTCTGTTTCCCAGGGTATGGGTATCTAAAACTAGGGGGCACAGGTTTAAGGGGAAAGGGGGGAGGTTTAAAGGGGATCTGAGGGGTAAATTTTTCACACAAAGAGTAGTTGGTGTCTGGAGTGAGCTGCCATCAGATGTGGGGGAGGCAGGAACGGTAACAACATTTAAGAGGCAGGTATTTGATTGAGCAAGGTACAGAGGGATATGGAATTAAGCAGGCAAGTGGGATTAGTATAGATAGGCATGATGGTCAGAATGAACATGGTGGGCTGAAAGGCCTGTTTCCATGCTGTACTACTCCACGTAACCTTGTGGTCACTCAGCTGTGAGTGACTCAGCTCCTCACATTGGCTGTACGGTACAAGTAGGATGGAACATTCTTTATTTGCCTCTGCAGTTCCAACAAGCAAGAAACTTACCCCTTCCCAGCATGTGGCCTTTTGGGACCCTGTCGTCTACCTCCCCACTTTCAGCAGACCAAATCTTCAGCACTCAGAAAGGCTACTTTGAAAGAAAGTCTTTACTTCTTCAGAGGTTAAGGAGATTTGGCTTGTCAGCAAACACTCCAACAAACTTCTACAGATTGTTGGACTGTTGAAAGTATCCAGACTGGTTGCATCATGGTATGGTACAGCAAATCGAATGCGCGGGAACGTAAGAAGCTGCAGAGAGTAGTGGACTCAGCCCAGTACATCAGGGGCACATCCCTCCCCACCATCGGTAGTATCTACAGGAGGCTCTATTTACAGTTAACTCTATTTACAGTTTACCAACATCACCAGAACTGATGAACTGGTCACTGATATTGTGTTGTGGGAGCTTGCTGAGTGCAAATTGGCTATCATATTCCCTGTGTTATAATGAAGTGTTTGCAATTTTAGTGGTTGTAAATATGTAAACGTATGAATTAGGAGCAGGAGTAAACCATGCAGACTATCATACTTGCTCCGCTGTTTAACAAGATCACCTTTCACCCAATTGCTTGTCAAGAGTCCACCTCCTTGCGTCTTAAAAATATTCAGACTCTCCTTCCACCAGAAGAGTTCCGATGACTCATGACCTTCTGAGCAAAAAAAATGGCCTTATTTGTGTCTGAAATGGCCAAGCTTTGTACTTAAACAGTAACCTCTAACACTTGAGCAACACACAAGCTGCTGGAGGAACTCAGCCGGTCAAGCAGCATCTGTGGAGGGGAAAGGAGTTGTCAACGTTTTGGGTTGAAAGAAAAACTGCTCTGATTTCAGGTAACTTCACAACAGTTTATATCACAACAAATTGGCAAGCAATTCTGATATGAAACTGAAATCATAATTTGACTTGTTGGAACTGTAAATAATACACAATGGGGCTGAAATCCTTAAGATATTCTAAGTTAACTCTGGTAAAACAGGAGTAAAATTCAGAGACAGGTCTTGATTCAGTCATAAAATTAGAGAACTTTACAACAGAGAAGGAGACTTCTTTGTCCTGATGCAGGGTTTCGACCCGAAGTGTTGACAATTCCTTTCCCCGCACAGATGCTGCCTGACCCGCTGAGTTCCTCCAGCAAATTGTGTGCTGCTCCAGATTCCAGCATCTGCAGTCCCTTGTGTCTCCACCTCTAACTCTAGGTTTTCCCACATGAGGAAACTTTCCCTTCACATCCACCCTGGGGAGACACCTCAGCAAATTATGTGTTTCAATCTGGGAAATTCCTGAGACTGCGGCAGCCATAACGTATTTATTTTTCTCAATTGTGGATTCTGATAAATGATCAATAAACGATCCCCTTTGAATAGTTTATTCCGGAGGCTGAAGGCTGCACAGTGTCATTTGAGGCTGTTGATTCACTGCAGGCTGATTTTCTTGGAGACACGGCTAGAATCTGTTACCTTGTCAGAGCCCCACAGGCAGACTGCAACCAAGTAGGCTGGCCACTCCTGTCAATTAACATCCACACAATGGCCCTTCTGTGTGGGTTCAATTCAGCCACAGAATTCTCACTTTGTTTTATTTTCTGGTGCCAGCATGAATGTTAGTAATCCAGAGGCATGCTGACACAACCAATTAGTCAGTGGCTTGCTTTCTTCACCTGCTTCCCAGAACTAGATGCAGGAATAGCATTAAATAAACCTCATTAAGCCATTGACCCTGATGGATGAGCAGACAATGTGCTATATTTAACACGTCTACACAATGCTTCTGATCTGAGTGCGTGTACGTTATAATGGGTCTGTTTCTATCTTGCCTTTCACAGCTTCAAGACATGCCAAACTCCATTACAGCTAATGCAGTACTGTTGAAGTATAGTCACTGTTGGGGTAAACATAACAGCTAATTTGAACAGCACAAGCTCCCATATGCAGCAACTTGATAATGAGCAAATAATGGCACTGTCTGTAGGACCAGGGCATGACAAATAGTTCTCCTGTTCCTCTCCAAAATACTGCTGTGGCTACTGCTCCATTCACCTGGGAAAGCAGACAAGGCTTCCAAAACTGAGTATCTCTGCCTTGTGGCCTCAGCTGGGACTGTGTTCAAGTCTCTGGAGGGGAATCTGCAGACATTACTTTCTGCCTCAGAGCTGAGAGTACCAGCACAGCTGCCAGCCCCAAACAGCAGCTGGAGTACTCAGCCACAGCCCAGAGTGATAGTCACTGATTGGTACCATCTACCAGCAACCTATCTCCATTTACAACATAGAATTCACACAATGGCCCGAATGGCCTCCTGTTGCAGAGCATGCAAGGATTTGATGGCAGCAGCTGAATGAGATAAACCAATACTAAATGGGAGGCAGATGTGGACCTTGTAGGGCATTACAAATAAGGACAAGTGGTATCTATTTGTTCACACAAGAAACTGCAGATGCTGGAATCTGGAGCAAAAAAAAAACGAGCTGCTGGCAGAACTCAGGCAGCACCTGTGGAGGGAAATGAGCAGTCGACATTTTGCATCGGGACCCTTCATCCAGACTGAAAGAGTAGAGGGAAGACAGCCAGTATAAAGAGGTGAGGGGGAGGGGCGGGGCTGCAGCTGGCGTGCGATAGGTGGATCCAGGTGAGGAGGGGTTGATTGGGAGATGGAGTCGGAGGGGAGGGAGAAGTAACTGTGTGATAGGACATTGGGGGGGGGGTGGGGGGGTAATGTGTGTGGGAGGACCCAGGTAGATCAGAAGGAGGCAGGAAGAAACAATGGGGGAGCAGGCTATCTGAAACCAGAGAAATCAGTGTCCATGCCGTCAGGTTGTAGACTGCCCAGGAGGAATATGAGGTGCTGTTTCTCTAGATTGAGTTTGGCCTCACCCAAAATGTGTTGTATGAATTTGTTGTTTTAATAAAGCATCCCGTTTCCTGGTCAAAGATGTTGACAGTACAGCGCCAGCGACCCGGGTTCGATTCCCACTGCTGTCTGTAAGGAGTTTGTACATTCTACCTGTGTCTGCGTGGGTTTCCTCCGGGTGCTCCCACATTCCAAAGGCATACGGGTTAGGAGCTGTGGGCATGCTATGATGGCGCCGGAAGAGTGGCGACACTTGCAGGCTGCTCCCCAGCACATTCTCAGTAACGCAAAAAGGCGCATTTGACTGGTGTTTCGATGTACATGTGACTCATAAATAAAAATCTTATCTTTTCATACATTCCTTCTTAACAACTTCCAGGAAAGCTGAAGAATTCCCCCCACCAAGCTTGAATAAAACTGTGATCTGAACTTTTCTGTTTAATCCAGATACCAGACTGGCTGTCGACAGGCGAGAGCTGTGAATGAGCAGCGTCTGCAGGGAGGGGAGGAGTTCTCAACCAGGACTCTGTCCGGGCTTGACTGAGAAGACATGCCAAACAATAAGGAGCGATCAGAAGTGGGAAAACAGAGGGTTTTTCACCACAGTCCTGCATCAGCTTCTTCTCACGCAGTCTCTCAGGGTTGACTTATTTCCACTCCATTTCTACAATCCCTAGCCTTTTTATTTCTCATCATCTTAAATGTCAGCTGGTAGGATTAAAATTTGCTCCTTAAATTTTGGCTGCTGTAATAAATTGATCGTCAATAAACAAATGAAACAAAAAATGATGTTAAAAATGTGGTTGCAGCCATTTTACACTCTGTGACTCTGAGCTTCTGTGAGATTTGCTTTGTTTCTTGTTGCACTGGGGTTGAAACCTGAGAGAAATGCTGTTATTGACCATTTGTTTTTGCCACTCATGCTTTTTCCCTGGGGTGGTCAACCTCTGGTGGAGAATCCTCCATTGCTTTAACATCGCTGATGTGGCATTGGAAACACAGCAACTAATATATACACGGCAAGCTCCCCCACAAACAGCAACCTGATGAGGTCAAATAATCTGTTTAAATCATGTTGCTTAAAGATAAATATTGCTCAGGATACCAGCAATGACACCCTTTCAATTGTTTCTTCGGGTCCTTTCTATCCATCTGAGAGGAAAGGCAGTTCAACATTAAAATCAAAAAGCGCTGTTTCTGACAGGATAGCACTCCCTTAGAACACAATAACACAAGAAAATAGCAGGAGTAGGCCACTTGGCCCTTCAAACCTGCCCACCATTCAGTATGATCGTGGCTGATCTACCCTAGGCTTCATCTCTACCTCTGTGCCACATCCCTTAATGACTCAATCATTCAAAAATTCATCACTCTCCACTTTAAATACTTCCATTGAGCTCGTCCCCACAACTCTCAGGGGTAGAGAATTCCAGAAATCAAAGTCAAAGTCAAGTTTATTGTCATATGCACAGGTACATGTATGCACAGGTGAAGTGAAAAACTTACTTGCAGCAGCATCACAGGCACATAGCATCAGAGACATAACATTCACAAGAAAAACGTAAATTACACACAATTTTTACAAGGCAATTTTTACACTACTCTCTGCGAGAAGAAATTTCTATATACCTTGGTTTTGAATGAAACCATGTCTCCTTGTTCCAGACTCCCCCATTGGTCTGGTGTCCTTGCCAGACTGTGTAGGAGTCCATAGGAATGTGGGGTTCTCTGACTGGGACAAGGGTGCTACCTACCCAGAGCCACATGGAGGTACATTGCCTTCCCTTGCCCTCACCATGTGGAAGCTGTGAGCATCCTTTGTTACTTCAACATCTTGCTGTTTTCCTTTTGCCTTTGGCTGTACCCACAAGCCTGCCTGCCTCGCCCAGCTCCACCCTATATCCCACCTGTTCCTACCCAACACAATCCCACTAAACATCTTGCATAGCCTCATTCTCTCACATTAGTTTTAATAACAAGGCACCTACGTGCATCTTGTTGACAGTAATGGAGGACACTTGAACATAGAACAGTACGGTACAGAAGCAGGACCTTCGGCCCACAATTCCTGTGCTGACCACAATGCCAAATGAAACGAATCCCATCTGCTTGCCCGTGATCCATATCTCTCCATTCCCTTCATGTTCCTGTGTCGAAATGCCTCTATCATATCTCCTTCCATCACCCACTCTGCCAGCGTGTTCCACGCACCCACCACTCCCTGTGTAAGAAAACTTGCCCCGCACACCCCCTTTAAACTTTCCCCCTCACCTTAAACCTATGCCCCCTAATACTTGACACACTTACACTGGGAAAGACCATCTATGCCTCTTTTATAAACTTCTATCAGGTTTTCCCTCAAGCCTCCGAGGCTCCCGAGAACACAATCCAAGTTCGTCCAGCTTCTCCTTGTAGCTCATACAATCCACATGCGGCTTTCGACAGTGACAAGAGATAAGCATGAGAGGTTTGGTGTGTGTCCTGCAGACATACCTTTCTTGCAGTGGATCCCTGTGGTGCCCAAAGGGCAACGGCAGGTGTAACCGTCAGGTAATGGGATGCAGAGAGCTCTTGGGGCACACTGGTGTGGAGGCTCGTGCTCGGGATCACACACATTGACAGTCTCCATGCAGAAGGCTCCCTTCCACCCTGGGCGGCACTGACAGCTACATTCCGGAAAAAAAAGAGCAGTAGTGTGTCAGAATGAGCAATCGATTTGGTTGCTACTTAGAGTCTTGCAGCACAGAAACAGGCCCTTCAGCCCACCATGTCTATGCTGGCCATTGTGCACCTATCTATACTAATCCTATTTACCAGCACTTGGCCAGTAATGTTCCATGGGTTGGCGAATCAAGTGCTCATTCAGATGTTTTTCAAATGTTGTGAGACTGCCTGACTCCCCCAGCTACTCAATAGTGCATTCCAGATCCCAACCATTCCCTGGGCAAAGAGATCCTTCCTCAGATCCCCTCCAAACCTTGTACCTCTTACCGTAAACCCTCTAGTTCCAGATGCCTCTGTTACGCAGAGAAGTTCCACACTGTACGTCCTCCCCAGGTTACGACAGGGTTCCATTCCTGAGAAAGTTCATAAACTGAACAGTTCGCAAGTTGGAAATGAATGGGCAACCTGCAGGTAAACCAGGGCGTTCAACTTAACCATTCAGATATTACCGCGGACCGACTTCCCATACGGCACACCCTGCCGGTGTCCCAGATACTTCTTCCTATGTACGGGATCTACATAAGTTGGGCCTTCACAACATGGGGAGGACCCGTATCTATCGTATCTGCGTCCTTCGTAATTTTGTATACCAATGTCAGGTTCCACACACTCACAGCCCACCTTCAGCCTTCAGTGCTCCAAGGAAATGAAACCCAGCCTTTACAGTCTCTCCTCATAACTGAAATACTTCATCCCAGGCAACATCCTGGTGAATCTCCTCTGCACCCTCACCCTTGCTCTTACAATTCAGTGACATGGAACGAGTTGTACTTGGAGGAACGTATGTTGGGCAAATTCCCTTTCTCTGCCAGAACGCAATAGAACATAGAACATTACAGCACAGCCCACAATGTTGTGCCGACATTTTATCCTGTTCTAAGATCTATCTAAGCCTTCCCTCCCACATCGCGCCTCCCCCCCCATTTCTCTATCATTCATGTGTCTATCTAAGAGCCTCTTTAATGTCCCTAATGTATCTACCCCCACAACATCTGCCGGCAGTGCGTACCACGCACCCACCACTCTCTGTGTAAAAAAGTTACCCCTGATATCCCCCTTATACCTTCCTCCTAACTCCTTAAAATTATGTCCCCTCGTGTTAGCCATTGTTGCCCGGGAAAAAGTCTCTGACTGTCCACTCGATCTATGCCTCTTATCATCTTGTACACCTCTATCAAGTTACCTCTCATCCTCCTTCTCTCCAAAGAGAAAAGCCCTAGCTCACTCAACCTATCCTCATAAGACATGTTCTCCAATCCAGGCAACACCCTGGTAAATCTACCCTGCACCCTCTCTAAAGCTTCCACATCCTTCCTATAATGAAACGACCAGAACTGAACACAATACTCCAAGTGTGGTCTAAACAGAGTTTTATAGAGCTGGCCATTGGAATTGTGAATTACCTCATAAATTATGAAGTAAAGCCACATCCTTCAGCATGGCTCAGTGAGTAGTACTCTTGCCTCCAAGCCAGCAAGTTAAAAATTTAGAAGTCACAATGCAGAGACTTATGCACGAAATCTGGGCTGAGACTTGTGCAGAACTGGCTGAATGCCATACAAAGAGACTTGAGGCCAAAACTCAGATCAGTCATGATCTTACTGAGTGGATCATGACCAGGCTCGAGGGGCTGAACAGCCGACTCCTGCTTCCATCTCTTGGGGCTACCATGGTCAGAGGAGATGTCTTTTGGGTGAGGCAATAAAACTGAGACCAGAGTATATTCTCTGAGGCATGTAAAAGTTTGCATGCAGTCTATTAACATGTGCCTTGGTGTGATGAGGCCTATGGGCGTTCTGCTCTGGGAGGCAGGGCACAGAAGGGAATGGGCAATGCCTGTGGGCTACCCAATGAAGCTTCAGCTTGGAAATTTAGATCTCCCCACCACCGAGAAAGGAAGAAACATCTTGAAGAAGGAAGCAGAAACTCAAAAAGAAAATGCATTTGTGTACTGACCATAATGTCGTGAAGGTTTCCGCAAGGGTGTTCCAAACAGAATTTGGTACTGAACCACATAAACAGATATTAGGTCAGGTGACCAGAGGCTCGGTCACTGAAAGGAGTTACTAAGAGCATTCTGGATGAGAGGGAATTCAGGAGTTTAGGACCTAGATGGTGAAGGTGGGATGCTGACAAGGTCAGAAATGGAGGAAGGTCGGGGTGAAGGGAGGGATCAGGGAAGGATTTGAACCAGTTGTTATGTATTGAGATGCTGCTGGTAAATACAGGCTGGTGAGCACATGTAGTGGGTGACTGGTTGTTGATGGACAGTGGGATGTGGGATGCCTCTAATAATGTTTGTGGGGTGGGATCTGAGCTAGAATTATGTCAGCTGCTCACTCAACACGGATAGTTTCTTGCTGAACCATGCATCACAATGCTGCTTTTATTTGGCACCAACACAAAATAGCTTAAAATCAGCCTGTTGTGAAATCTTACGCCCAAATAGATTTTTGATTTTGAAATTCAGACAACGACGTCCGGACCAGAACGTTGCACTTTGTCAGTCCGCTGTCATCATGATGGAAAGACTGATGTAACAAAAGAGCAAAGCAGGAAACAGTTTTACACTTGCCATTGGCCTTGGCTGTCACAACCTTGGAAGGAGGGTCACTTTTAGCCAATTAGGGCAACAGATTTCCCCTTGCTTGCACAGTAAGGTTGAGTTTACTAGTAAAGTGGGTTTCTAAATGGTACCTTCACTTGCAAACTCAGCAATAACTCAGCAAAGTCATCAACTTTACAGCCCTGCAGAAAAGACTAGGCTGAAAAGAAAGAGGTGGAATCTGTTGCCTTTCCCAACAAACATTGACAGTTGGTCCTTTTGGATTCTTTAAAAGCTTCACACTCAGATGACTCAATGTTGTTGCACAGGTAAGTTTGTGTTGTTGAGCATATCGCATTCAAATGAAGTCTCCCATTCATGGAAACAAGTAAATAATGGGTTTTGCATTGAATGAGTTTTTCTTCAGTAGCAGTTGGGTTAATGGAACCACTGACTTGGTACCTTGTGATTATAGTATTTCCTTTACATAATTATCTACTAGTATATTCACAACAAAGCAACTCACCATCAGCCTTGACTTAAGCTGCTGAACAAATCCTACTGCTAACTAGGCATTATCAATTCAGTGAGCTAACTCGTTCTCTTCTTCATGTTAAGTCTGGCTAATAACAAATTCTCAATCCTTTCAAAAATTACTTACAGTACATGGGTGGAGGATGATTAGAGAACCTATTGGGACTTGAAACAAGTGCGTGTGCCTGCAAAATGCATTTATATAGGAGTGAGTAAAACATGTAAACATACAGTGCTTTCTAGGCACTGAACCTAAACTCATACAGATAGGGAAACTTCCATGTTATTAAAATGGAAGGCAGCATTGAAAGATTGCATTCCAGTCTACCGGCGCAGACTGCCTTAACATTGTTGTGCCTGCTTCTATTATATTTCCATACCTTTGTCTTTATCTAATGATAATAAACACCATCATCTCCTCAATAATAATCACCAAGCTTCAAAACCTGGGCCTCTGTACCTCCCTCTGCAACTGGATCCTTGACTTCCTTATCGGGAGACCACAGTCAGTGTGGATCAGTAATAACAACTTCTCGTCGCTGACAATCAATAAAGGTGCCCCTCAGGGATGTGTGCTTAGTCCACTGCTCTACTCTCGCTACACTCATGACTGCGTGGCTAAGCACAGCTCATCTATAAGTTCGCCGATGACATCACTGTTGTTGGTAGAATCTCAGGTGGCGACGAGGAGGCGTACAGGAGTGAGATAGATCAGCTGGTTGAGTGGTGTTGCAACAACAACCTTGCACTCAGTGCCAGGAAAACCAAGGAATTGATTGTGGACTTCACGAAGGGAAGTTGGGAGAACACACACCAGTCCTCATTAAGGGGTCAGCCATGGAAAGGGTGAGCAGTTTCAAGTTCTTGGGTATCAACATCTCAGAGGATTTATCCTGGGCCCAACATATTGATGCAATCAGGAAGAAGGCACGCCAGTGGCTCTACTTCGTTAGGAGTTTGAGGAGATTTGATATGTCACCAAAGACTTGCAAATTTCTATAGTTGTATGGTGGAGAGCAGTCTGACTGGTTGTATCACTGCCTGGTATGGAGGCTCCAATATGCAGGATCGAAAGAGGCTGCAGAGGGTTGTAGACTCAGCCAGCTCCATCACAGGCACAACCCTCCCTACCATCAAGGGCATCTTCAAGAGGTGGTGCCTCAAGAAGGTGGATCCATCACTAAGGACCCTCACCATCAGGGAAATGCCCTCTTCTCGTTACTACCATCAGGGAGGAGGTACAGGAGCCTGAAGACCCACACTCAACGTTTCAGGAACAGCTTCTTCCCCTCTACCATCAGATTTCTGAACAGTCCATGAACCCATGAACACTACCTCGTTATTCCTTTTATTTTGCTCTATTTATTTATTTTTGTAATTTATGGTAATTTTGCACCTTGCACTGTACTGCTGCCGCAAACAACAAATTTCACGTCATTTGTCAGTGATAATAAATCTGACTCTGATTCTGAAATTTGAAGGGATTCACTGTGTGGCATTTATTTGTGACCGACAACATATGATATTGAACTATCTTTTACTAATTCATCTGAAAATGGGTCTAACTCCTAAAATAGCTATTTTTATTAAGAGTGTCCATCCTTCACCAGTGAGTAAGCTGATTAGAATTCATTAAAAGTCGCTGATGACCCACTTTTTAATTTCATCAGTGCACACTTACAGTTTCTTTCTAAGTTAAACATTTTATGATTTGAAAAGACTTTTCAAAATGCCTTTGGATGCTCATGGAAGTGAATGCAACATGAAAAGCATTTTCAAATCGGCTAAATGTCACAGTTGTAATTGGCGAACACGGCCAATTTTGTTGGGATGGGACCTGATTGGGTAAATTTAACCCTGGACCAGTGTAAAAGAATGTTTTGTGTCGCAAAAATACTGCAGGTGCCACAAATCCAAAACAAAAACAGAGAATGCAGGAAGAACTCAGAAAGTCCAGTGGCATCAGGGAGGAGGAAAGGTTGTTCAGCTGCTGAGAGGGGAGACTTGGAAAGAAAGGAGGGAAAATCTGTGAGTGGGGGCAGACCAGAATTGTCAAGATAGCAATCAGTTCAAAAACTGACAGTTGGAGGCAGTTGGAGTCAGGGATCCACAGATCCCTGAAAGTTGCCTCACAGGTGGATAGGGTAGTTAAGAAAGCCTATGGGATGTTAGCATTCATAAGTCATGGGATCAAGTCTAAGAGCCACGAGGTAATGATGCAGCTCTACAAAACTCTGGTTAGACTCTGGTTAGCTCTACAAAACTCTGGTTACTGTGTCCAGTTCTGGTCTCCTCATTATAAGAAGGATGTGGAAGTGTTGGAAAGGGTGCAGAGGAGATTTACCAGCATGCTGCCTGGATTGGAGAGTATGGATTATGAGGAGAGACTAAGGGAGCTAGGGCTTTAACTCTTTGGAGAGAAGGAGGATGAGAGGAGACATGATAGAGGTGTACAAAATATTAAGAGGAATAGATAGAGTGGACAGCCAACACCTCTCCCCCAGGGCACCAATGCTCAATACAAAAGGGCATGGCTTTAAAGTAATTGGTGGGAAGTTCAAGGGAGATATCAGAGGAAGGTTTTTTACCCAGAGAGTGGTTGGGGCATGGAATGCGCTGCCTGGGGCGGTGGTGGAGGCAGGTACATTGGCCAGATTCAAGAGATTGCTAGATAAGCATATGGAGGAATTTAAAATAGAGGGATATGTGGGACGAAGGGGTTAGATAGTCTTAGATGAGGTTTAAAGGTCGGCACAACATTGTGGGCTCAAGGGCCTGTATTGTGCTGTACTGTTCTATATTCTATGAAAGAGAAACTAAACTTATTGAAACAGAAAAGTAAAGTCATGTCTGTGGAGAGAAAAAAAAGTTACCTGAAATTCTTACATTTAATAATCAGTCTTTGTGGCTGCAATGTACCCAAGACAGTAGATGAAGTGCTGTTCCTTGAGCTTATACTTGGGCATTGTTGGAACAATGTGGAAAACATTGTGGAAGAGGTCACTCCACCAATGTAGCTTTACTTTTCTGATTCAGTCTGTTTCCATTTTCATTTCTGGGGGCCGGTAGAGCCACTTCTTTTTTTGTATAAAATGCTTATTAGCCAAAAGCACTACAGAAGACTACAAATGTCAAATGTATACATCTAATACAGAAAGGATCATCTAATCAGCTACAGAACTTCAGAGATTACTGTAAACTAACACCCACGAAAACACACATACGTCACTATGCGCGCTACCGCAACACTCAATACTTCATATCAAAATCGTATTGGTGTCGTCCACAACACATGTGATCTCCTGAGGGACCCAACGAGCGCGGAACTCGGCCAGGGTGCCCGCGGAGACAGCGTGCTCCCTTTCCAAAGACACCCGTGCGTGCATGTAAGCATGGAAGACGGGCAGGCAGGCCGACCAGCCGGAACTCTCGGCCACCCGCCGCAGCGTCCCGTGGATGGCCAGCTTGGCCAGGCCCAGCAGAAGACCCACCAGGAGATCCACCGTGCGCCCCACCCCACACTGCACTGGGTGCCCGTAAACCAACAGCGCCAGGCTGAAGTGCAGCCAGAACTTAAGCCGCAGCCCCCGCAGATACTCGAAGAGGGGCTGCAACCTCTCGCACTCCGCATACACGTGGTACACCGTCTCCTCCAGGCCGCAGAAGTGACAGGCGGCCGGGGTGTCGGTGAACCGGCTCAGTAAACGGTTGCACGGAGTGCGACACCCTCCACCCCAGGTCCCCGATGTACAGCGGGAGAACTCCCGCGTAGAGAAACCTCCACCGGGGACCCCCAGTAGAGCCACTGCCTCACAGTGACAAGAGACCCAGGTACAATCCTGACCTCCAATGCTGTCTGTGTGGAGTTTGCACATTCTCCCTGTGACCACACGGGTTTCCTCTGGGTGCTCCGGTTTCTTCCCACATCACAAGCACATGTGGGTTGTTAGGTTAATCGGCCACTGCAAATTGCCCCGAGTGTGCAGATGAGTGGGAGAGTCTGGGGAGAATTGATAGGAGTGTGGGGTAGAACAATGTAGGATCGGTGTGGATGGCTGCTTGATGGTTGGTGGGTTGAAGGGCCCGTTTCTATGTCAAATGACAGCATGTCCTCAACCTGCCTTGACAATTTGGATCTCCACCCTTTCATAGACATTCCCTTTGTTCTCTCCGCCTCCAACTTGTGTTATCGTTTTTAGAGTTCAGATGAAGATCCCTTCACCCACAATGTTGAGTCTGTTCCTCTCCCCACAGATGCTGCTTGACCTGATGAGTGCTTGTAGCATTCTCTGTTTTTGTTAAAAGAATGCTGAAATTGAATTAGATCTAAAACAGCTTAAGCTTGTGTGGTGATCGTGCTAGACCGTGGGTGCAAACCAGCAGAAACCAGTGGAGCTCTACCCTTTGACAGATGAACAATGGAAGTGTAGTTCATATTTCAAACAACTGTTTTAGTGTAATTATATACTTACTAGACTGTGGAGGCTTTTTCCACACATGTACCTCCATTCCTACACTTCATCCGACTACACGATGAGACTCCGCACTGGCCCACATTCCGGCCTGCGTCTGGATGTCCCTCTGGGATTCCAGGCATTCTAAACCTTCTGTCCTTTCCTGTTTGAACCAGCAGCTCATAAATACAACCTGCAAATGAACAGTGCAAAATAAATTAATCTCTTTCTGATAATTAAAGGCATTGGGCAGTTTTACCTGTTAAAGGAACCACAGTGATATTAGATACGTTTCGCTAGCAATAAAATTATATTTATAATTTACAGAAGTTATATTTACAATTGTGAATCTCAAAACCAGGTTCATTCCTGTTATAATATGAGGACAGAAGGTTATAATATGAGGATAATTTACAGAAAAAGGTTTGAGGACAAAAGATTAAGCAGAGACCTAAAAGTTTCTCCTCTGGTAGAGGGACGGCTGACGAAGGGGAATAATTCCCAGGATTAATCCATTCAAGAAGCACCTCTTCACACAAAGGGGAGAGGATGGTCCCACTTCAGATACAAGCACAAAAATCCACACTAGTGCAGTACTGAGAGAGGTGCTATCTTTCAGATGAGACATTAAATTGAGGTTAGAGGTCTCAGGTAAAAGGTCCGTGGCAATACCTTGAAGATGAATTTAGCACCCTTGGTAAAGCAGCCAGCATAATCAAAGACCCCACCCACCCCGGACATTCTCTCTTCTCCCCACTCCCAGAGGGCAAAAGATACAAAAGCCCAAAAGCATGTACAACCAGGCTCTAAGGACAGCTTCTATCCTGCTGTTATAAAACTGATGGTCCCTTAGTACAATAAAATGAATTCTTGACCTCATAATCTACCTCGTTATGACCTTGCACTTTAGTGTCTGCTTGCACTGCACTTTCTCTGTAACTGTAACACTTTATTCTGCATTCTATTATTGTGTTCCCTTGTACTTGATCTGCTGATGTGATGAAATGATCTGTATGGATGGCATGTAAAACAAAGTTTTTCACTGTAACTCAGTAGATGTGGCAATAATAAACCAATTTACCCACTTATGTGGGAACTGGCCAATACTGACTCAGACAGAAAGATTTTCAGATAAGCAGCCTTCCAGGTCTCTGTCAAGAATTCTGATAAAGTCATCCACTTGTAACATAAACTCAGTTTCCTGTCCTCACTGATGTGACCTGATCTGCTGAGTATTTCCAGAATCCTCTTTTATCTATTTCAGATTTCCAACAACTGCTGTGTTTTGTTTCTCACAGTTCCAGCCTTCTTGGTCTTTTCTCCCCACTGGCCTCAGTTCACTCCCTCCACTGACACTCCTTCAGACAGATTAGCTGAGATTAACAAGCATTCATCACCTCTTAGGTGGCACTAACAGCATTTCTGTCACCTAGACAACCTGGGTCTTCACCCTAATGCAGACATTCCCTTTGTTCACTCCACTCCTCCCATTCTCTGCAACTTTAAACACACTTGCTCTTTCACTTTTTTAGTTCTGATGTTAGGTCATTAACCTAAACTGTGAGCTCCATTTCTCTCTCCTCAGATACTGCCTGACCGGCCGAGTAGCTCCAGCATTTTCTATTTTTATTTCAGATTTCCAGCATCTGCAGCTTTTTGAGGTTGGGTTAACAGTTTGGCAGAGTTCTACTGCCAGAATCAGCCAAAGTCCCCCAAACTCCCACGGGGGGGACAAGCTCACCAGAGGTGTTGTACAGGTGGGAGGAAGTCACCCTGGGAGTCCTCAACATTGAATCAGGACTCCATGAAGTCTTGTGGCAATCTGATCAGACATGAGCAAGGGAACCTCCTCCTGAAAACTGCCCACTCTCCGCCCTCACTGATCAATCAGTGCTCCTCCATGTTAAAACACACATGGAAGAAGCATTGACAGTAGTGAGAAGGTAGTCTGGGTGGGGACTTCAGGGGATGGCTTGTTGAGACCCTCACTGATGGAGCTGGCTAAGGACTGAAGGACAAAGCTACCAAACTGACCTGAGGTTGCCCCCTTTACAGAAGCCAGATATCAATCAATTCAATTCACTTCATGCACTATCGAGAAACAGCAGGGGAACTTGGATACAGAACAGAGGCTATGAGGCCAGGCAGTATCTCAGCTGTGAGAAACAAAGGACCACAGGTGCTGGAATCTGGAAGAAAAACACGATGATGCTGGAGGAACTCAGCAGGCCAGGCAGCATCAGTGGAGAAAAGCAGGCGGTCAACGTTTGGGGTCAGGACCCTTCTTCAGGACTGAAGATAGGAAAAGGGAAAGCCGAATATATAGGAGGAAAAAGCAGAGCAGTGATAGGTGGACAAAAGAGGGGAGGCGGGGTGGGCACAGGGTGGTGATAGGTAGATGCAGGTAAGAGATAGCGGGGGAGGAGGGGAGAGCAGATCCACCAGGGGATGGGTCAAAGGTAAGGAGAGAGAGGGAAAAAAAGGGTAGAAAAAAAAGAGATAGGCTGGGAAAGGGAAGAAGAGAAGGTAGCACAGTGGGTGGGTGGGGGGGGGGTGTGGGGAAGGGATTTGGGGATTACTTAAAGTGGGAGAATTCAATGTTCATGCCATTGGGCTGCAAGATCCCAAGACGGAAAATGAGGCGCTGTTCCTCCAGCTTGCGTTTAGAATTCTCCTGGCAGTGGAGGAGGCCGAGGGCTGACATATCTGTGATAGTGTGGGAGGGGGAGTCGAAGTGACTGGCAACGGGGAGATGCAGATCGCAGTTACAGACAGAGCGCAGGTGTTCTGCAAAATGGTCACCTAGTCTGCGTTTGGTCTCACCAACGTAGAGGAGGTCACACTTGGAGCACCGAACGTAGTATCTCAGCTGTAATACTGAAGACCAGTGCTCCTCTAGTACCTGCACTTTTGTCAAGCTGCTCCAGTATAACTCTGTGACAGCAGGGAAACTGCCATGATAAAAAGCAGGACAAATCCAGTCAGGTTAATTAAACATGAGCCAAAGAGCTGCATTCCAGAGGCAAAGTGAAAGTGACTGCTCTTGACATTATTTGACTAAATAGCAATGGAGATTCACCAGGCCAATTTTTGGAATGAAAGGGTTGTCCTATCATTAGAGGTTAAATAGACTGGGTCTAATATTCTTTAGAGTTCAGAAGAATAAATGGATGATATTACTGAAACATATAAGATCCTAAGGGGCATGGCAAGGTAGATGTTGAGATGTTTTCACAAGTGAGAGAGTCTCAGATGAGGGGACATAACTACAAGATAAGGGACTGATCATTTAAACCCAAGGTGCACAGAAGTTCCTTTTGCAGAGGCTGGTGAATCTCTGGAATTCTTTACCTGAGAGAGTTTGGCAGGCTGATTTATTAGAAGTACTTAAAGTGGAGGCCAACACACAATATGCCTTCTTAACAACCCTATCGGCCTGCGCGGCAACTTTGAGGGATCTATGGACGTGGACCCCAAGATCCCTCTGTTCCTCCACACTGCTAAGAGTCCCACCATTAACCTTGTATTCTGCCTTCAAATTCGATCTCCCGAAGTGTATCACACTTTTCTGATTTGAGCTCCATCTGCCACTTCTTAGCCCAGGTCTGCACTCTACCAATATTCTGTTGTAATCTACAGCAACCTTCTACACTATCCACAACACCACCAACCTTTGTATCATCAGCAAACTTACCCACCTTTCCACAGCCTCATCCAAGTCATTTATAAAAATCACAAAGAGAACAAAGCAGGCTGCTTGACTGGTGCCCTTCCATCACCCTACACATTTATTTGTCTTTGATAGCAAATCTATGAACAGGAAGGACAAGGACCGCTGGTGTATGGGACACCGCCACCTCCAGGTTCCCCTCCAAGGTACAGACCACCTGACTTGGAAATATATTGCAATTCCTCAGTTTTGCTGGGTCTAAGTGCTGGAAATCCCTCCCCAATGGTACTGGGAATCCTTTCAGCAGGAGGACTGCAGTGGTTCAAGTAGGCAGCTCATCACCACCTTGTCAAGGGCAGTTAGGAATGGGCAATAAACGCTGGCTTGTCAGTGACGTCCAGATCCTGTGAGGTGATTAAAAAATGAAGAGTAAACCCAGCAAGGAGTTCTGGAGAATTATCTTCACCCAGGGAGTGGTGAGAGTGTGGAACTTGCTCCCGCAGAAGGTAGTTAAGGTGCAGAATGTAGATACATTCACAGGGAAACTAGATAAAAAGATTAAAAATAAGGGAAAAATAGGTTAATCTGGTGGGGTTAGATGAAATAGGGTAGAAAGAGCATTGTGAGGAACATAAAACGAGAACTTGAATTAGATGGGGTGAATGGTATGTTTCTGTGTTACACCTTCGACGTAAACCTCTCCTAACTGCTACACTGTCTCTACATTGACAGCCTGTTTATCCAGTCCACAGTCCTGGATGACCAGAAACTTACTCCAACTAAATACTGGGGAGACTATAGTCATCTTCTTCATTCCCCATTATTAGCTCCATTTTCCAACCACCGACACCATGTCTTTCTGGCAAATGTCTGAAAATGAACCCCACTTTTAACAACAGTGTCCTATTTGACCCTCAGCGGAGCTTAGGTCCAATATCCATGCCATCACTGAGACTGCCTATTTCCACTCTTGTAGCATCACCTGACTCACCAATGGCTCAGTTCATCTGTTGCCAATAACGACTGCCCACATCCTAACTTATAACAAGCTCGGTTCACCCAATAATCCTGTGTTGCTTGACCTTAATCGGCAGACCAAGTGGCAACACCTTGTGTTTACAGCTCTCAGGCTTTTGCTTTTACCAAATTTGTCTATGGCCATATCCTTTCTTACATCTGAAACCATCCTCAGCATTACACCCTCAGATCTCTGCCCTCCTCCTCTTCTAACCACTCGTGTGTCCTAGATTTCATCGCCCCATCATTGGCAGCCAAATCTTCCGCTGCCTAGGCCCTAATAATTCCTTTCCTAAACCTCTTTCCTCTTCGGGCACAGCGATGGACTTGCAAGGAAGGGCACACAAGTGCAAGAAAAGAGCATAAGAGCATTAGAAAAAGAAACGGGAGCAGGAGGAGGCCATTCGGGCCTTCAAGCCTGCTCTTCCATTCTTCAAGATCACAGCAGATCTGCTACCTCAGTGCCATTTGCCTGCACAATCTGCATTTCCCCTCAATGTCCAGAACTGTGTCTTCTTATTTTTTTGTACTTCCTCATGAACCTTTCCCACTGTGGTATTGGTATTGGTTTATTATTGTCACTTGTACCGAGGTACAGTGAAAAACTTGTCTTGCATACCGATCGTACAGGTCAATTCATTACACAATGCAGTTACATTGGGTTAGTACAGAGTGCATTGATATAGTATAGGTAAAAACAATAACAGTAAAGTGTCACAGTTACAGAGAAAGTGCAGTGCAATAAGGTGCAAGGTCACTGCCAGCACTGTAAGGAGATTTAAAAGAACATTATTAGTAATAGAGGCATAGAGTTTAAATTTAAAAAGTGTAGAACGATTATAGTAAGGATAATGAGTAGATTTATAGAGAGCAGATTGCAACGAGTCTCCACGTTCCGGCGCCATCTTGCTACTGAGTGACTCTGAGAATTGCTTGAAATATTAAAACTGTTCTTCGCTTCTCATACATGCTGTCTGACCTGCTGAGTGTTTTCTAGTGTTTTCTGCTTTTATTTCTTCATGATGACTGTGGTTTGGGATTACTTGACACTGATAACTGTAAAACAAAGGAACCTGAGGACTGCAATATGTGATAGTTGGGTTCTGTGTTCCTGTCAAAAAACAGCCAGTCTTTAAATACTGCTGACAGTAACGTCAATGTTTTGAATAAAATGCTGCAAGTTAACTTTCAAAAGAGAATGCCTTGGTGAGAGATAAATCATTTCTTAAGTGTTTTGACACCTTATTTAGCAGATGTTTCTTCTCAGTTTTATTGATCAAAGTACTTCTTCATTAAAAAGTCACCATCAAATTTCTCCAGCAAACAAAAGTCAAGCTACTGTGTAAAGACAAAATAGTCATTTTTATCTCATTTATGTTCCTATTTCATACAAACTATCTGAAAGTTTGGCTACAAGAATGAGAAGAGGTTACCTTGGAAACCATCAGTGAAGTGAGTCCCATTTGGCAGAAGTTTTGGAGTGTACTCGCTGTAACCTCCCACAAAAAATTGGCTGAAAACATTGAGGCCCATCAAGGTCCCAGAGGAAGTGCAGGTTTTATTCCTTTGGTTGTCCACCTTAAAACAAACAGTTTTAAAATTTTTTTATGCTAACCAGTTCTCTGGAGAGCTTTCACAGTTCCGACTCAATCCGTGAACAATTTAAAACCTAACATGTTGTTGCCACCTTTAATCTTGCGAGAGACTAAGTCATCCTGTCAGTGCCTTGACACATTATTATGTAGACTATTTCGTAATTAGAGGTTGGAAGCTGCTTGTTATTATAGGTCACGGAAAGGTTGGAAAGGACACAATGGTATCAAACTTACAATACACTGCCTTGTGTCTTTACCCAAGGCCTCCTACATTCCAGATTCCTGGAGGGAATTTTGCATTGCTGCACGTTGACACTGAATGTTCCACATTACCTACCAATTACCTAAAATGCCACTCCTTCCTTTGGAAAGACTGCTCCCAGAAAGAGACCATTCAACTAGTTCCACTTCCTGCTCTTTCCCCATAGCTGGAGAACTTTCTCCCTCAATTATATTTTCAACTACCAAATAGTTGGCTACCAACTACCAACCAAATATTCATAATGTAAGAAACACAGCAACCTACAAACCTGCACGTATTTGGGATGTGGGAGGAAGCCAGAGCACCCAAAGGAAACTCACACAGTTGCAAGGAGAACGTGCAAACTCCACACAGACAGCACTGGAGGTCAGGATTGAACCTACGTTGCTGGAGCTGTGAAACAGCAGCTCCACTAGCTCTGTGTTGTGGTGGGTCACCTTTCACCACCTGTCTATTTTCTTCTCTGTCTCTTTGATGTTTCAGGTGCCCACTTTATGGTCACCTGTCAAAGCTTCCTGTAGCACTAACACTCCCATAGCAGAAAACCCATCTGAGCTCCACAACAATAAAAAGGTGGCTATAACGCATTTCATGACCGAACTCTTCAGCAGCCACATGTCGTGTTTTTGCTGTTGTAAAGGGACACCAGGAAGCTGTTACACAAGAATAGCAGCTCTTTCTTTGTGTTAACCAAAACCCAAATCATATTGGCCACCACTACATCATAATAAGGCTTGTGTAACTATATCAGCCACATTGAAGAACAAATGAATCACATGACTGGTGAAGATGTCAACTGGAGCCCTTGATTAAAGCCCAATCTTGTAATCACTGCACTCTTCTCAAGCAAGTCAGATACTTTCAGAACCCACTGCTTGAATGTATAGGTTTTGAGAGGGACCAACTATTTGAAGATTCCTACGAGAAGCTTCCTCCCTCCTCTCCACCACCCGTTACTAACCTTCAGCCATCCAGTCTTGAGGAATCTTCCTAAATGGACAACATGCATGTCAAGATGTCGGTCCAATGGCTCACTGACTATCACTGTGGTGCCAGAGCCTAAATTAAAGCTGTAAACTACCGATCCATTTTTCAGGCCCAGTACAAGGAAATCATCTCCTTTCAACCCTGGATACAGAAAGAGAGAGAGAGAGAGAGAGAGAGAGAGAGAGAGAGAGAGAGAGAGAGACAAGGTAAGTGAGAGATAACACTGAGCACACAATTCAGAGCATCACAGATGTGAGGAACAGCAGAACATAACTAAAAGCAGGAATAGGCCATGCAGCCTTTGTTCCCACTGCACCATTCAATAAGGTCAGGGTGAGCTTTACCTCAGCACCACTTTCCTGCAGTGAACCCTTGGTTACCTAAAAACTATCGATCTCTGCCTTAAGTATACTCCGAGACTAATGAAGAGCAAAATATTTGTTCGTGCAAAATAAATCAAGAGTTTTCTGTTGAACTAGAACAATAGGCAAGCTCTGAACCAGAAAAAGGAGGCTATATTTGCTTGTTAGAAATGATCTCACACTGCATTCTTGCCAGAAAAGTGTTTGGTGTGGTGAGGAAGTTGGGGCTTGTTGACTGGGTGAGTAGTAATGATAACCTTTGGAATATACAGTATGGCAGGCTTGGAATTTGCTTGTGTAAATTAATTTTAAAGCAATTTAAGATTAACTCAATTTAAGCACAAAGAATAGAAGTCCAAGCAGATTGATTTTACAGACAATTTAAAAAAGGTTCCTTTTACAGAGACATGCATCAAGCCCAAATTGACAAATTCAGTTCTCTAATAGTTGTAAGGATCCCTGTGAAAACTGAATTATAAATTGTATAAATTGAAGATATTACCTGGTATAAATGTACATATACTAAGCTTGACCTGATTGGGAACATTCTTGGTGCTGAATAGAAATGTCATGGGTTCGGGTCCTACTCCCAATACCTGACCACAAATCTTGACTGACACTTTTGTGCAGTTCCAAGGGATGCAGCACAGTTGGAAGTGCTGCCTTTCGGGTGAGATGCTAACCTGATGGTTTGTCTGAGCTCCCGGGTGGAAGTATAATAGCCTATGGCAC
The DNA here is from genome assembly GCF_009764475.1 of Pristis pectinata. NCBI lineage: Eukaryota > Metazoa > Chordata > Chondrichthyes > Rhinopristiformes > Pristidae > Pristis > Pristis pectinata. The sequence goes on from NC_067414.1 coordinate 15,882,305, forward strand.
TGGTTCAAAGAAGAGTGGGAGAGTTCTCCCTTGTGCCCTGCTCCAGATTTTTCTCCCACTAAAAAAGGAATTATTTAATCAATTTTATACTGCCCTTTTCTGGCCTGATAACAGTGACCACACTTCAAAAGTGGCCGTGAAGCACTGAGTCATCCTAAGGTGCTGAACAAATGCTATATTAATCAAAGACCCTTTTCTTTGTTTACTGGCAGCTCAAATTAAGGCACAGACCCATTGAACAGGAAACAGGGAAATGGAAAGATCCTCTGCAGGTTACAACAAGGTTCCGTTCCTGAGAACTGTTCATAACCCAAACAATTTACAAGTCAGAAACGCTGCCGCCCAGCAACATATTTAAATAAAACTCAGGCCAACCAAGGGCAACATGTAGTTAAACCAGGGCATTTAACTCAACCATTGAGATTTCTCTGCAAGATGCAATGATATTGCCACGAACCAAGTTACCACGCTCAAGGACAGCTTCTATCCCACGGTGATAAGATTATTGAATGGTTCCCTTATACGATGAGATGGACTCTTGACCTCACAATCTACTTTGTTATGACCTTGCACCTTATTACCTACCTGCAATGCACTTCCCTGTAGCTGTGACAATTTACTCTGCACTCTGTTATTGTTTGACCCTGTACTCCCTCAATGCACTGTGTAATGAATTGATCTGTATGAACAGTATGCAAAACAGGTTTTTCACTGTACGTCGGCACAAGTGACAATAATAAACCAATACCAATACCAAAGATACCAGCAGCTGCGCAGCAGCTGACAAATCCATCCTGCTCGTCTCCCAAACACTTGCTTGAATGTGCAGGCCATAACTGGACATAAGTCGGGCATTCACAACCTGGGGAGGACCTGTATTGCATTTTTTCAGGTGCTCAATATTAACCCAATTGTACTTCATCTCTACCGCTAAAGCACGACTCCAGGACTTTGTGCCTACAGGATGCATCTCTTCAATTCTCCAAGGCTGCTTCCTCTGCACCTCCTGCCTTCCACTTACAAGGACAAGGGCAGCAATGTTGTGGGCACTTCCATGCCTCACACTCCCAACACAGACATTCTTCATCAATGGTCTGTCAAATCCTGGAACTAATAGAATCAACAGATTCCGACCAAGGAGTAGTGCAGCACCATCCTCACTAGACTAGCAGGGTTACAGAAGATTGTCATCACTGCCTTGGAGGAACCACATCCCTGAGAGAGGTAACTGCTGGAGACATAAGAGACTGCAGATGCTGGAATTTGGAGCAACACACGAGATACTGAAGGAACTCAGCAGGTCAGGCAGCATCTGTGGAAGAAATTGGACAGTCAACGTTTCGGGTCGAGACCCTTCATCTGGACTGGTCTGAGCTCCTCCAGATGTAACCTCTGCCCCTTCTGGAGAACTAAGGAGCAAAAATAACAGACAAAATAGTTTTAATTATTGAGAAAAGACATCTTCTTCATAAGGTAACTTGATAGAAACTGTAATTAAAACTATTATGTTGGGCAACCGTGAGGCAAAGATCAGCAATGTAGATGTTATTTACCTTTGGAGCTCTGCTTTCAACAAGAGCTGTGCGTCATTGCCAGCAAAAGATTCTAATATTTGCAACTATGATTCCTGAGGAAACTGGGTAGGATGTGCAGTCTAAGGGTGGGGATTTGGGGAGAATTTGGAGAGAAGTGGCCTCCATGAGAAAGTCCTTGTGCAAAGCCCCCCAAAACGTGGCATTGAGTGAAAAGAGTTCCCACACTTAAGTCAGTGTGTCTGACTGAGCGTTAAATGCCATCCAGCCTCCTGCAGGTGACTGCACATCACAGCGGTCAACCTTTTGTGTCCATGGTTTTAATCTGGACGAACAAGAGCCCTCAACAGCTGGCAGAACTGAGTCACTGGCTGCCTTTTTATCCTCAGGTGCATGGTTTAAAAATAAAGGGACAGGGTCCCAACCTGAAATATCAACTGTCCATTTCCCTCCACAGATGCTGCCTGACCCGCTGAGTTCCTCCAGTATCTTGTGTGTTGCTCCAGGTTCCAGCATCTGCAGTCTCTTGTGTCTCCAGTGGTTGCCTCTCTCAGGGATGTGTTGCCTCCAAGGGAGTGATGACAATCTTCTGTAACCCTGCTAGTATGTCTGGTGAGGATGGTGCTGCACTGCTCCTTGGTCGGAATCCGTTGATTCTATTAGTTCCAGGATTTGACAGACCATTGATGAAGGATGTCTGTGTTGGGAGTGTGAGGCATGGAAGTGCCCACAACATTGCTGCCCTTGTGCCTCTAGCAGTTTGTTCTTTGCTCCAGATTCTTGTGTCAGCATTTACTTTGCATGATTTTTGACCTCAGGATGCCCTGATGAAACCCATCCATAAATCACAGTCACAGCTACAATGTAGGAGGCACAGCAGCCACCTAGGCACAGCAAGATCCCACATGCAATAAAGTGATAACAGCCAGATGATCTGTCTTAGAAACATAACTCTTGATTCTTTTCAACGTAGTGCCATGAGGTCTTTCACGTCCATCAGAGGGAGCAGCAGGGCGTTGATAGAGAGGGTCCCAACATGGCAGCAATCCCTCCACACTGAGATTCCAGCTTAGATTTTGTGCTCACGTCCAGAGGCACGGAGGTGAACCCAGAAGCTACAGACTCAGAGGTAAGAGTGAGCCACAGCTGACACCATTTTTAAAAGCAAGAGCATAAAAATCAATGCTGTTTCTCTGATTCAAAGCATGAAGAACAGGGATACACTGGAAAGTGGAAACAATCAATGCTCCTTTAAGTGTGACCGAGGTAATCAGTCAATACCAGACCCACATGGTCAAGCCATTACAGCAAATGAAGGCATTTGACCACTGCAGCAAATGTATCACCCAGTTGTCTGGGAATCCAGGAATCTCCAGAGCCAAGCAGTTCTGCACCAACAGTGAACTCCTGGTCAGGATTCTGTCAAGCTTGCTTCTAGGGGCTCCTTGCTGTGTCCATCGTGGTACAGCTTCCCATGTTGTACGTCATGCCAGAAGGTACAGAGTGTCAGGTGGGTTATATGTAGTAAGATATACTGGCTGGTAACAGATGGATCATGTAACGTTATGCCTAGTGACAGTGTCATTTTTTAGAAGATGGTCATGTTTACAGCATCTCGTCTGGTGGATCTTCTTCTTCCTGCTTCATTGGGCAAGTAGCGCAGTTAGCGTGCTTCACACCAGAATCCTACAGCAGACACTCTGGTCCGAGCTTTGTTGTGGGAAAAGATTACCAGGCTGGTGGAGGAGAAGATTCAAGGATCTGCTCAAAGTCTCCTTGAAAAATACAACATTCCCAATGACTCCTGGGGATCCCGAGCCAATGAGCATTCAGTGTGGAGAAGGAGCATTCGGGATGGTGTTGAGAACCTGAAGCCCAGGCACTGGGAGTGCCTGCAAGTCCGGCATAAGCGAAGGAGGGAGCGCACCATCCAACATACCACCCGCCTCCCTGACCCGTCAGCCACCTCATCTGTGGGTGAGTCTGCAGTTCCGCCATCAGCTTCATCAACCATGTGGGAACGCCCAGAACTGGAGTGGGAGCGAGGCTTCCCCATTCGCCAGAGACTATTTGAGAAGGTACAGTATAACAAGTTCTGCAGTACGTCAAGCAAAACTGAATACTATCTGATATAATTTTGCCCCAAAGAAGAAGTAGCACAGCCCAGGGGTGTTCAAATGGTTTGAAGATTTTAACCAGGGGTTTGGCAAGGCCTGCAAGTGAATGAGCAGTAGAGGAGAGCTGGACATGGCTAGTAATTGCTATTAAAGTGTTTGCTGCAATGCATTCATACATACATTGGGCAGTGAGTTTTTCTGCATTGTATCAGGTTTGAACGTTGGGCTGGATCACACTCGATACAGCCCACTCCTCACCCGCACTATATCTGTGGCAGGGCGTACTATCTTGTAGCTGCTACACATCCAAAATGTGTTCTGGCTTCCCTGTGCCTGACATACGAAGCAGAACACTCTGGAATGGGAAACTAGGCCTCAAGTGGTGGATCCTTAGCCCTGCCCTTGGACCACCCTGACAGATCACTGCTTTCAAAGGCCCACCTCGCGGCTTGCTAAATGTCTCTGATACACATTGGAATTGGTTTATTATTGTCACTTGTACTGAGGTACAGTGAAAAACTTGTCTTGCATACCGTTCATACAGATCAATTGATTACACAGTGTTTTGAGGTAGTACAAGGTAAAACAATACAGAATGCAGAGTAAAGTGTAACAGCTACAGAGAAAGTGCAGTGCAGGTAGACAATAAGGTGCAAGGTCATAACAAGGTAGATTGTGAGGTCAAGAGTCCATCTTATCCTACTAGGGAACTGTTCAATAGTTTCAAAATGATTTAAAAGAAATATAAATTATTAAAAAATTAAAACATATTTAAGTTATAAACGATAAGGCATTACATAAAATTAAAAAGAACACCTTTCCAGTCAAGGTCGTGAACCCATTTCGAACAAATGGGTCTGGCTATGATAGTATTGCAAGGTTTCAACTAATATAAATATCTGCAGCACTTTCCTGAAGGTCTTAAACTTTATTTTCTATCACAGGTTTACGTTATCTTGACTTGGAAGGTTTACATACATCTGTTAAAACTATGTACCTGATTAGATACTGGTGAGTGTCTCATCTACCATGAAGTTAAGAATAAAAAGAGACTGTAAAGAGATTCTTAAGACTTCACAATGTCCAAAAGAGTTTTAGATTCAATGAATCGAGGCAGCCACAACTTTGATGCTGGAAGCATGGTAGTTAGTCTGTGTAGAGCAAGGACCCCCGAGCAGCAATACATTAATGGTCATGCCATTGGTTGAGGGGTAAGCTTTGGCTGGAATATTGGGACAAGCTCTCCTGCTCTTCTTCAAGTAGTGCCACAGGATGTTTTATACTTTGGGGTCTCAGGTTAACATCTCATCCAAGAAGACTGCACCTGCATCATTGCAGTGCTGCTGCAGTGAGGCATTGGTGCAGCAATCTGGACGCTGAAGCCTTAAGAATGGGCCCAATTCTGGAGGATCTGGGGGCCAAGCCTGGTATCGAATTGGACACTGATCACTTCTGAATTTCTTCTTCACTTTTGTGTGTGCAACATTCAAAAATCCAGTAGATGGCATCACAACCCTTCACAAAGCTTGCACTCGATGACAAACCAATTCCTAAATCAATATCTCCCTTTAGTTTACTCTTGCAGAGCACTGACAGTCTCAGCTGCGTGCCTCCAATATGTTCTGCGCAAATATTAGCAGTGGAGCAAACTCAAGAAAACCCAGAGATGCAGGTGAGCCATGCCAAGGGTCTTTAGAGGTACAAGGCAGTACCTGTCCAGCAGCACATGGAGAGGAAGGGTAGATACTTGTCCATGTTTAGCAGAGGGTTAGGAGGAGAGGCAACCCAACAGATCCTTGCAGAACAAAATCAGAGTATTTAAAGTTAAATGAGAAGTCATTCAAAAATGAAGCTGGGCATCTCTGTAAATTGGGGATGATCTGTTCACTATGTTGACTGATTAAAAAGTCTTCGCAATGAAGGACTGAGTCAAGGGATAATCTGCAGGATTATCAAGTCGTGATGTTCGAACGTCCTGTTGCTCATTGAGCAGAGTTCTGCAGTGCCCAATATTTACACCTGTATCCCAGTGGAAGGTTGAATGCAGCTGTTCGTGGATTGATTGGTCATTAAATACATTGCATGTGATACAGGGATCCAGGTCAGATCGCAAGGTTGATTTATGGGGCTGGGTCAGTGTGCTGAAGAAGTTACCCGCTGTGAGCAGGTGCAGCATTGATAATCTACATTCATAGGATGATTTTAATGCTGTAAAGTATTCCACAGGCTAAATTTCGGGCAACATTTAATACTCAGCTGTAGGGATGGTGACTGAAAGCTCAGTCGAAGAGGTAGATTAAAGGGGCATTTTAAACAATAAAGGAAAGACAGAAAGGTGGAGAGGTTTAGGGACGGGATTCTAGAGCTTGGGGCCTTGGCAGATGAAGGCACTGCTTCCAATGGGGTAGCGCGACCTCTGTACAGAAAGGAATTGGAGTACAGTGCTGCAGGCTGTGGGAGGTTGTACAGCTAGGAAGTGGGAAGACTGTGGTGGGATTTAAAGACAAGGATGACCATTTCAAAATCATCCAAGTTAACTCAGTAGGCATGGAGATGGTGGTGGAGGATATGAAAGCCGGCCTTGGAGGACATAGAACATAGAACACTACAGCACAGTACAGGCCCTTCGGCCCACAATGTTGTTCTGACATTTTATCCTGCTCTAAGATCTATCTAACCCTTCCCTCCCACATCGCCCCCCCTCCATTTCTCTATCGTTCATATGTCTTCGAGTCTCTTAAGTGTCCCTAGTGTATCTCCCCCCACAACCTTCTCCAGGCAGTGTATTCCCTGCACCCACCACTCTCTGTGTAAAAAAACTTACCCCTGACATCCCCCCTTATACCTTCCTCCAATCACCTTAAAATTATGTCCCCTTGTGTTAGTCATTGTCGTCCTGGGAAAAAGTATCTGACTGTCCACTCGATCTATGCCTCTTATCATCCTGTACACCTCTATCAAGTCACCTGTCATCCTCCTTTTCTCCAAAGAGAAAAGCCCTAGCTCACTCAACTTATCCTCATAAGACATGCTCTCCAATCCAGGCAACATCCTGGTAAATCTCCTCTGCACCCTCTCTAAAGCTTCCACATCCTTCCTATAATGGGGCGACCAGAACTGAACACAATGCTCCATGTGGTCTAACCAGAGTTTTATAGAGCTGCAACATCACCTCATCAGTTCTCGAACTCAATACCCCGACTAATGAAGGCCAACACTCCATACACCTTCTTAACAACCCTATCAATCTACACAGCAACCAAGAGGGATCTATGAAC